>NW_027590189.1:0-300000 GCF_964213995.1 Mustelus asterias
CCCACCCGCACTCCCCCCCACCCGCACTCCCCCCCACCCGCACTCCCCCCCCACCCGCACTCCCCCCCACCCGCACTCCCCCCCACCCGCACTCCCCCCCACCCGCACTCCCCCCCACCCGCACTTCCCCCCCCAACCTCACTCCCCCCCACCCACACTCACCCCCCACCCTCGCACCCGCACTGCCCCCCACCCGCACTACCCCCCCCACCCGCACCCCCCCCACCCGCACCCCCCCACCGGCACTCACCCCCACCCGCACTCCCCCCCCACCCACACTCCCCCCCCACCCTCGCACCCGCACTCCCCCCCACCCATACTACCCCCCACCCTCTGCCCCCCACCCGCACCACCCCCACCCGCACTCCCCCCCACCCTCGCACCCGCACTCCCCCCCACCCGCACTCCCCCCACCCGCACTCCCCCCCCACCCACACTCCCCCCCCACCCTCGCACCCGCACACCCCCCCACCCGTACTACCCCCCCACCCGCACCCCCACCCGCACTCCCCCCACCTGCCCTCCCCCCCACCCGCACTCCCCCCCACCCTCGCACACGCACTCCCCCCCACCCGCACTCCCCCCTCGCACCCGCACTCCCCCCCCACCCACACTCCCCCCCACCCGCACTACCCCCCCACCCGCACTCCCCCCACCCACACTCCCCCCCCACCCGCACTCCCCCCCCACCCGCACTGCCCCCCACCCGCACCCCCCCCACCCTCGCACCGGCACTCCCCCCCCCGCACTCCCCCGCACTCCCCTCCACCCACAAGCCCGCCACCCTCGCACCGCACTCCCCCCCCACCCGCACTCCCCCCTCACCCACACGCCCCCCACCCTCGCACCCGCACTCCCCCCCTACCCGCACCCCCCCCACCCGCACTCCCCCCCACCCGCACCCCCCCCACCCGCACTCCCCCCCACCCACATCCCCTCACCCTCGCACCCGCACTCCCCCCACCTGCACTCCCCCCCACCCGCACTCCCCCCACCCACACTCCCCCCCCACCCGCACTCCCCCCCACCCGCATTCCCCCCCACCATCCCCCCCGCACTACCCCCCCACCCGCACTCCCCCCCACCAACACTCCCCCCCACCATCCCACCTGCATTCCCCCCCCACCCACACTTCCCCCCCCACCATCCCACCCACACTCCCCCCCCAACCCCCCACCCGCACTCCCCCCACCCGCACTCCCCCCCACCATCCCACCCGCATTCCCCCCCCACCCGCACTCCCCCCACCCTCGCACCCGCACTCCCCCCCACCCGCACTCCCCCCCACCCTCGCACCCGCACTCACCCCCCACCCGCACTCCCCCCCACCCTCGCAGCCGCACTCCCCCCCCACCCGCACTCCCCCCCTCTCATACCCGCACTCACCCCCCACCCGCACTCCCCCCCACCCTCGCACCCGCACTCACCCCCCACCCGCACTCCCCCCCACCCTCGCACCCGCACTCCCCCCCCACCCGCACTCCCCCCCACCCTCGCACCCGCACTACTCCCCACCCTCGCACCCGCACTACTCCCCACCCTCGCACCCGCACTACTCCCCACCCTTGCACCCGCTCTCCCCCCCACCTCCCCACCCGCACTCCCCCCCACCCTCGCACCCGCATTCCCCCCCCACCCTCACGCCCACACTACTCCCCAGCCTCGCACCCACACTCCCACCCCCCACCCTCGCACCCGCACTCCCCCCCACCCGCACTCCCCCCCTCCCTCACACCCACACTACTCCCCACCCTCGCACCCACACTCCCACCCCCCACCCGCACTCCCCCCCACCCGCACACCCACACTACTCCCCACCCTCGCACCCACACTCCCACCCCCCCTCGCACCCGCACTCCCCCCCACCCTCGCACTCACATTCCCCCCCAACCTCACACCCACACTACTCCCCACCCTCGCACCCACACTCCCACCCCCCACCCTCGCACCCGCACTCCCCCCACCCGCATTCCCCCCCCACCCTCACACCCACACTACTCCCGCACCCACACTCCCCCCCACCCTCACACCCACACTACTCCCGCACCCAAGCACCCACACTACTCCCCCAGCCTCGCACCCACACTGCTCCCCCAGCCTCGCACCCGCACTACGCCCCCACACTCTCACCCACACTACTCCCCCACCCTCACACCCGCCCTCAAAGAACAAAGAACAGTACAGCACAGGGAAACAGGCCCTTCGGCCCTCCAAGGCTGTGCCGTTCCTTGGTCCAACTAGACCATTCGTTTGTATCCCTCCATTCCCAGGCTGCTCATGTGACTATCCAGGTAAGTCTTAAACGATGTCAGCGTGCCTGCCTCCACCACCCTACTTGGCAGCGCATTCCAGGCCCCCACCACCCTCTGTGTAAAAAACATCCCTCTCATATCTGAGTTATACTTCGCCCCTCTCACCTTGAGCCCGTGACCCCTCGTGATCGTCACTTCTGATCTGGGAAAATGCTTTCCCCCGTTCACCCTATCTATACCCTTCATAATCTTGTATACCTCTATTAGATCTCCCCTAATTCTCCGTCTTTCCAGGGAGAACAACCCCAGTCTACCCAATCTCTCTTCATAGCTAAGACCCTCCATACCAGGCAACATCCTGGTAAACCTTCTCTGCACTCTCTCTAACGCCTCCACGTCCTTCTGGTAGTGCGGCGACCAGAACTGGACGCAGTACTCCAAATGTGGCCTAACCAGCGTTCGATAGAGCTGCATCATCAGACTCCAGCTTTTATACTCTATACCCCATCCTATAAAGAGAAGCATACCATATGCATTCTTCACCACCTTCTGCACCTGTGTTGCCACCTTCAAGGATTTGTGGACTTGCACACCTAGGTCCCTCTGTGTTTCTATACTCCTGATGGATCTGCCATTTATTGTATACCTCCTCCCGACATTATTTCTTCCAAAATGCATCACTTCACATTGATCTGGATTATATTCCATCTGCCACCTCTCCGCCCAATTTTCCAGCCTAGCTATATCCTGCTGTATTGCCCGCCAATGCTCATCGCTATACGCAAGTCAAGCCATCTTCGTGTCATCCGCAAACTTGCTGGTAACACCAGTTACACATTCTTCCAAATCATTTATATATATATATATATATATATCACAAACAGCAGCGGTCCCAGTCCAGAGCCCTGCGGAACACCACTGGTCACAGACCTCCAGCCGGAAAAAGACCCTTCGACCACTACCCTCTGTCTCCTATGGCCAAGCCAGTTCTCCGCCCATCTAGCCACTTCTCCTTGTACCCCATGAGCCTTAACCTTCTTAACCAACCTGCCATGTGGGACTTTGTCAAATGCCTTACTGAAATCCATATCGACGACATCCACGGCCCTTCCTTCGTCAACCGTTTTTATCACTTCCTCAAAAAACTCCAACAAATTTGTAAGGCATTACAAAACCATGCTGTCTGTCACTAATGAGATGGTTCCGTTCCAAATGCACATACATCCAGTCTCTAAGAATCCTCTCCAACAACTTCCCTACCACGGGCGTCAAGCTCACCGGCCTATAATTTCCCAGGTTATCCCTGCTACACTTCTTAAACAACGGGTCCACATTCACTATCCTCCAATCCTCAGGGACCTCACCTGTGTCCGAAGAAGCGACAAAGATTTCCGTCAGAGGCCCAGCAATTTTATCTCTCGTCTCCCTGAGCAGTCTCGGATAGATGCCTTCAGGCCCTGGGGCTTTGTCAGTTTTATTGTTCCCTAAAAAAACCTAACACTTCCTCCCTTGTAATGGAGATTTTCTCTAACGGGTCAACACCTCCCTCCGAGACACACCCGGTTAACACGCCCCTCTCCTTCGTGAATACCGATGCAAAGTATTCATTTAGGATCTCCCCTATTCCCTTGGTTTCTAAGCATAATTCCCCTCCTTTGTCCCGGAGAGGTCCGATTTATCCCTGACAGCTCTTTTGCTCCTAATGTAGGAATAGGATGCCTTAGGATTCTCCTTAATCCTGCCTGCCAAGAACATCTCGTGACCTCTTTTTGCCCTTCTAACTCCCCATTTGAGTTCTTTCCTATTCTCTCTGTATTCCTCCAGAGCTCCATCTATTTTCAGTTGCCTGGACTTAACGTACGCCTCCCTTTTCATTTTATTCTCATCCTCAATTTCCCTGGTTATCCACGGCTCTCGAATCCTACCTTTCCTATCTTTCCTTTTTAGAGGCACATGCCTATCCTGCAGCCTTGTCAATAGTTCCTTAAAAGACTCCCACATGCCAGACGCGGACATACCCTCGAACATCCTCTCCCACTCAGCGTCCACCAATTCCTGCCTAATCCGGCTACCGTTAGCCTTCCCCCAATTTAGCACCCTGCCTGTAGGACAGCACTCATCCTTGTCCATTACTGTCCTAAAGTTAACAGAGTTGTGGTCACTTTTTGCCAAATGTTCCCCTACCGAAACTTTGACGACCTGATTGGGCTCATTTCCCAGAACGAGGTCCAGTATAGCCCCCTCTCTAGTCGGGCTATCTACATACTGTTCCAAAGAACCTTCCAGTATGCATTTTACAAATTCCTCCCCGTCTGGAACCCCAGCTCTAAGCACTTTCCAGTCTATACCGGGGAAATTAAAGTCCCCCACTACAACAATCCTATTTTTTCTGCACCTATCCAGAATCTCCTGATATATCCTTTCCTCCACTTCCCGTGGGCTGTTGGGTGGTCAGTAGTACACCCCCAGCATAGTGACTGCACCCTTCCTGTTTCTGAGTTCCACCCACAGCGACTCAGTACATGACCCCTCTAAGTTGTCTACCCTCTGCAGCGGTAATATGCTCCCGAACTAATATCGCTACTCCCCCACCTTTTTTAACCCCTCCTCTGTCTCACCTAAAACACTTATACCCCGGAATATTCAGCTGCTAGTCCTGTCCTTTTAACCAAGTCTCCGTCACCACAACCAAATTCCGCGTAAGCATTAAGGCCCTAAGTTAATCTGTCTTACCCGTTACGCTCCTCTCATTGAAGCAGATGCACTCCAGACCTCCAGGCTCACTCAGGTCATCCTCCTCCAGAGTGCTCCTCTTCTTAGCTAGCCTTGACCTGGCCCCCAGCTCAACCCCAGCCTCAGTACTTACTGACCTACTGTTTTGTTCCCCACCCCCCTGCCACACTAGTTTAATTCCTGCCGAAACACTCTAGCAAAACTCCCAGTCAGGATATTTGCTCCCTTCCAGTTAAGGTGTAACCCATCCTTTCTGTAAAGTTGCCATCCTGACTTGAAGACTTCCCAGTTATCTATGAATTTAAAACCCTCCCTCTTGCACCAGTCCTTTAGCCATGCGTTCAACTGTAGAATCTCCCTGTTCCTAGCCTCACTTGCACTAGGCACCGGGAGCAGTCCAGAGATTACTACCCTGGAGGCCTTACTTTTTAGCCTAGCACCCATCTCCCTGAATTTCTCTCGTATGACCCCCCTGCTCTTCCTATCTACATCATTTTCACCAATGTGTATAATTACGTCCGTTTAACTATCTTCCTTTTTTAATATGCTTCCTACCCTCTCAGAGACATCCAGTACCCCGGCACCAGGGAGGCAGACTACCATCCTGGATTCTTGTTTGCTCCCACAGAAACGCCTGTCCGTGCCTCTAACCATTGCATCCCTGTGGTAAACCACTGTTATCTGTTATCTGTTGTGGTTAACCTCTGTTAGTTCGTATCTATTATTACCTGTATTTGTGGCACATCCCTGTCGGCTCCACCCAAGACTCCTCCCCCTGTTCCGGGTATAAAGGCGATGGCTCCTCCCTCTAGCCTTTAGTACAGGCCAGATCTCCAATCGGGATGGCTCCAAGTTCTTGTGAATAAAAGCCTACTTGTCTTGCTTACAACTAGTCTTTTGCTTGATTGATGGTGCATCAATTTTATTCACAAGATTTTTAAAATGGAACAGATGTTAAAACCCGACAGACTGAATCTGGATCCTCAAACTGTAGGAGCGTCAAACACGTTTGATCACTGGCTGAAACGCTTTGAAGCCTACATCGCGCCTCCACTGTTGTCCGTACAGATGCCGACAAACTACGGGTGCTCCACAGCCGGGTAAGCAATGTAGTATATTCTAGGATTTGGGAGGCAGAAAGTTACAAGGACGCTATCGAACTTTTAAAGGGCCAGTATAACAAATGGCCGAATGAAGTCTACGCGAGACATCTCCTAGCTACGCGCAGACAGCAGCCAGGAGAATCGGTTGACCAATTACTGCGCGCGTTGCGGCTGCTTGCCCGGAACTGCAACTGCAAGACTGTGACTGCCACCCAATACACAGAGGACTGAATCAGGGGTGCCTTTGTCACGGGCATCGGGACGACCTATATGCAACAACGGCTACTGGAACAGGGTGCACTGGACTTAAAGAAAATGGTGGAACTGGCTGAATCCTTAGAGGTGACCTCCCAATATCTTGAGGCCTACTTACCTGACCACGTGGGCGCATCGTGGACACTGCAGCCGTCGCTACCACTGTACTCGGCAGGGCCACAAATTTACGCCGCACCATGTCTCACCGGTGATCTGACCACTGCAGCAGCCTCTGGAGGCCCGAAATGCTACTTCTGCGGCCTGGGTAAGCACCCCGACAACGCTGCCCGGCGAGGGAGTCGTTCTGCTCCGTGTGTGGGAAGAAGAGACACTATGCTAAAGTCTGCCGTAAGTCCACCTCCAAATCCACGAGCGCCACGTGTGACCCGCGGGGGCCGCCAACTTGGACGACTCCGGCCGCGTGCGACCCGCGGCGGCCGCCATCTTGGATTACGTCATCGGCCGCCGGCAACCCGCGGGGGCCGCCATCTTGCATGACTTCGGCTGCGAGCGACCAGCAGGGGCCGCCATCTCCACCCTCATCAGCCCCCTATGGCTATCTGCAGGATTCAACGGTGGCATCGGTTACCCTGGCCCAGTCCAAGCCTCATCGATTCGCTAAGTCCATGATGGACATTGAGGTAAACGGGCACAGGGAGCATTGTTTGTTTGATAGTGGGAGTACGGAGAGCTTCATCCACCCTGATACAGTGCATCGATACACCCTTCCCGTGTGGCCCGTCAAGTAACCAATCTCCATGGCATCGCAGTCCCGCTCTGTAAATGTCCTCGGGTACTGTGTGGTGACCCTGAAGGTGCGGGGCACAGTATACAATAACTTCAGGCTCCTCGTGCTGCCACATCTTTGCGCTGCTGTACTCCTGGGGCTAGATTTCATTACCCATCTGAAGAGTGTCCCTATACAGTTTAATGGGCCTTTTCCCCCGCTCTCCGTTTGCAATCAGCGGCATCTAAATTGCCCACCGCGCACCACCTGCAGTCTTTCGACCCTTAAAATCGCCCCTCCCTCCTTGTTTGCGAATCTCACTCCTGACTGCAAGCCCATCGCCACCAAGAGAAGGCAATATAGTGCTGGAGACGGGGCCTTTATCAGGTCCGAAGTCCAGCAGCTCCTCACGGGGGGGATCATCGAGGCCAGTACCAGCCCCTGGAGAGCACAAGTGGTAGTCATTAGAACTGGGGAGAAACACAGAATGGTCATTGACTACAGTCAGACCATTCACCGATATACGCAGCTGGACGTGTACCCTCTCCCCCGCATATCTGACATGGTCAATCAGATTGCACAATATCGGGTGTTCTTCACTATTGACTTGAAGTCGGCGTACCACCAGCTCCCTATCCGCCCGGAGGACCGCCAATATACGGCGTTCGAGGCGGATGGTTGTCTTTACCACTTCCTTAGGGTCCCTTTTGGCATCATCAACGGGGTCTCGGTTTTCCAGTGCGAACTGGACCGAATGGTAGACCAGAATGGACTGCGGGCCACCTTCCTGTACCTGGATAATGTCACCATCTGCGGCCATGACCAGCAGGACCACGATGCCAACCTCCACAGATTCCTGCACACGGCTAGCCTCCTTAACCTGACCTACAATAAGGAGAAGTGCGTGTTCCGTACACACCGCCTCGCCATCCTCGGGTACATAGTGGAGAATGGGGTCATCGGCCCCGATTCCGACCGTGTGTGTCCCCTCCTGGAACTTCCCCTCCCCACTAGCCTCAAAGCACTGAGAAGATGCCTGGGTTTCTTCTCGTACTATGCAGAGTGGGTCCCCAACTATGCGGATAAAGCCTGTCCGCTCATAAAATCCACCTCTTTTCCCCTGACGGCAGAGGCCCGTCTGGCCTTCGACCGCATCAAAGCTGATATTGCGAAGGCCATGATGCACGCTATAGACGAATCCATCCCGTTCCAAGTGGAGAGCGATACGTCTGACTTCTCCCTAGCCACCACCCTTAACCAGGTGGGCAGACCCGTGGCCTTCTTTTCACGAACCCTCCAAGGCCCCGAAACCCGACAATCCTCTGTCGAAAAGGAGGCCCAAGCCATAGTGGAAGCTGTACGGCACTGGCATCACTATTTAGCTGGTAAACGGTTCACCCTACTCATGGACCAACGATCCGTTGCCTTCATGTTCAACAATACGCAGTGGGGCAAGATCAAGAACGACAAGATATTGCCGTGGAGGATTGAACTCTTCATCTACAATTACGATATCTTGTATCAGCCTGGGAAGCTCAATGAGCCACCTGACGCCCTGTCCTGTGGAACATGTGCCAGTGCACAGGTGGACCGGTTACAGGCTCTCCACAACGACCTCTGCCACCCGGGGGTCACCAGGTTTTTTCACTTCATTAGAGCCCGAAACCTGCCCTACTCCGTTGTGGATGTCAGGTCCATAACTCAGAATTGTCAGGTCTGCGCGGAATGCAAGCCGCGCTTCTACCGACCAGACAGGGCACAGCTCATAAAAGCCACCCGCCCCTTCGAACGCCTAAGCATTGACTTCAAAGGCCCCCTCCCCTCATCTGATCGCAACATATATTTCCTCAATGTCATTGACGAGTATTCACGTTTCCCCTTCGCTATTCCCTGCCCAGATATGTCCTCGGCCACGGTCATCAGGGCTCTGTGCAGCCTCTTCACCCTGTTCGGTTTCCCTAGCTATATCCATAGCGACCGGGGATCCTCCTTCATGAGTGATGGACTGCGACGGTACCTGCTCTCCAAAGGTATAGCCACAAGTAGGACTACTAGCTACAACCCCCGGGGAAAAGGACAGGTAGAGAGCGAGAACACAACAGTCTGGAAGACCGTTTTACTGGCGCTACTGTCTAAAGGCCTTCCAGTCACCCGCTGGCGAGAGGTCCTACCGGAGGCACTACACTCCATTTGGTCCCTCCTGTGCACGGCAACCAATGCCACTCCCCACGAACGGATGTACATGTTCCCCAGGAAGTCTTCCTCGGGGACTTCACTACCATCGTGGCTGGCATACCCGGGCCCTGTCCTGCTTCGGAAGCATGTCAGGACCCGTAAGTCTGACCCCCTGGTCAAAAGGGTTCAAATCCTCCACGCCAACCCCCAGTACGCCTATGTGGTGTACTCTGATGGGCGGGAGGACACGGTATTTATCCGTGACCTCGCACCCGCAGGTGACTCAGGGATGAATATGGACCCCAACCCCTCATCCCCAATCCCCAACTTTGTCCCTACCACGTCAGAACCACTATTCACTCCTCTCACCCCCTATTACAGCTCGCCTGAGCCCCAGGAGTCGTCACCACGCACTCAACGATCGGACGAGACTACGGATGACAACAACTTCCTGGTGCTTGAAACAACACCGCGAACTGAACCTACATTGGAACCGGCACTACGGCGATCGCAGTGGCAGAGCAAGCCTCCAGATAGACTGAACCTGTAAATATTGTTCATTCTGCCTCACCCCCGATGGACTCTTTTTTAAACAGGGGGTGAATGTGGTAAACCACTGTTATCTGTTATCTGTTGTGGTTAACCACTGTTAGTTAGTATCTATTATTACCTGTATTTGTGGTACATCCCTGTCGGCTCCGCCCAAGACTCTTCCCCCTGGTCCGGGTATAAAGGCGGTGGCTCCTCCCTCTAGCCTTTAGTACAGACCAGATCTCCGACAGGGATGGCTCCAAGTTCTTGTGAATAAAAGCCTATTTGTCTTGCTTACAACTAGTCTTTTGCTTGATTGATGGTGAATCAGCACCCACCACTATCGCTCTCCTAAACCCCTTCTTTCCCTTCCGGACCCCTGAGCCTGTCTCCGTGCAGGAGATCTGGTCCTCGTGGCTTACCCCTGGAAGGTCATCCCCCTCCATAGAATCCAAAACAATATACCTATTTTGGAGGGGGACAACCACAGGGGATCCCTCCACAGACTGCTCACTCCCTTCCCTTATCCCATCTGTTGTCCATCCCTTTCTTTTATGGGAGACTGCCACTGGGGTACTTTCTGGCACATCACCCTTCTAACTATTACCCCTCCTAACTGTGACCTACGTGTCTTCCTTCCGAGACCCTGGTGTCACTACCTGACTATAACTTTTATCTATTAATCTCTCATGTTCCCTAATTAAACTGAGGTCATCGAGCCGCAGCTCCAGCTCCCTTACACGATCCCTCAGGAGTTGCAGTTCCACACATCTGGCACAGATATGGACTTCCGGGAGGCAAGTCGTCTCCAGGAACTCCCATATCTCACACCGAATGCAGTACACTGGCCTCCCACTCATACGTGCCATTTCCTTTTTAGTTTTTGGAAGATCAAACAAAAAGGAGGGGAACAGAAGAAAAACAAACAACCTTCCTCGCCTCCGCCGAAGCCCTGTGAGCCAAAGTCCTTACAGCTCACACTCTGCTCCCTGCTCACTACGCTGTCCACTCCCGACACCGCCCGCTCAAAAGTGTGACCTGCTTTTAAACCCTCCAAAAGCCTTCCCAGGCTTCTCCTGGGCCTACTTACGGTTTTGGAAAAAACCTCCGAATTTTAACACAAAAATCACTGAAAAATAAATAAAGAAATCAAATGCCGATAAATCAAACAAAGAACTGGCCTTACTCCCCCCCCCCCCGCCCACCCCCCCCCCCCCCCCGCCAGAGAATGGTGTGGCCTCACTCACCCCCTCCCCCTCAGGCAACGATCTGGCCTCACTCATCCCTCCCCACCCCCCGACCCCCAGAGAATGGTCTGGCTTCCCTCCTTCCCCCGCCCCCGCCTCCGCCCCCGCCCCACCACTGATCTGAGTCAGAGAGCCGTTGGAAGCTCTGAACGCGCTCTTCAGCAGCTGGAGCGCCCGACTCAGACTATTATTTAGAAGGTTCATTACGACGCTGTTCCAGATTTGCAAACTCGGTGGTAAAGGGGGAAATGCTGATAAAGTTGGGCGGGCAGTTCGTTAATTCAATTTAAATGCGTGCAAATGCATTTAAATCGTCATTGCGCCTGTTTTGGGCGTGAAGCGGATCGCCGCCATTCCCGGGTTTCAGTAAAGTGGCCACCTGCACGGATGCGGGCACGGATCGCGTTAATGGCCTCACACCCGACTTCATCATGTTTTCACGCCCGAAAACAGGCGCGAGGCAATGGTAAAATCGGGCCCAGTGTGACACACACACACAGATATACACACAGTGACACATAGATATACACACAGTGACACACACACACAGATAGAGACACAGTGACACACACAGATATACACATAGTGACACACATACAGATATATACACAGTGACACATAGATATAGACACTGTGACACACACACAGATAGAGACACAGTGACACACACAGATATACACATAGTGACACACATACAGATATACACACAGTGACACATAGATATAGACACTGTGACACACACACACAGATAGAGACACAGTGACACACACAGATATACACATAGTGACACACATACAGATATACACACAGTGACACATAGATATACACACAGTGACACACACAGACAGAGACACAGTGACACAAAAGATATACACAAGTGTGACACACACACAGAGGTATACACACAGTGTGACATACACACACAGATATACGCAGTGTCATGCACACATATACACACACACAGATATATACATAGTGTTACACACACACAGATAGAAACACAGTGTGATATACACGCATAGATCTACATGCAGTGACACATACACAGTGCGACACATACACATAGATATACACACAGTGTTACACACACAGATATACACACAGTGTGACACCCACACACAGATGGACACACAGTGTGACACCCACACACAGATATACACGCAGTGACACATACCGTGTGACACACACACACACACAGATATACACACAGTGTCACACACACAGATATACACACACAGATATACACACAGTGTGACACTCACACACAGATAGACACACAGTGTGACACACAGATATGCACACAGTGACACACACACAGATATACACACAGTGAGAGACACACACAGATATACACAGTGTGCCACACACATAGATACACACAATGTGACACTCACAGATATACACTCAGTGTCACACATATAGGTATACATGGTGTGACACATATGCAGATATACAGTGTGACACACGCACACAGATATATACAGAGTGTCACACACACAGATATACACAGACACAGATATACACAGACACAGTGTAACACCCACACACAGATAGACATACACTGCGACACACAGATATACACACAGTGTCACACATATAGGTATGCATGGTGTGACACATATGCAGATATACACACAGTGTGACACCCACACACAGATAGACACACAGTGTGAAACACAAACATATACATAGTATGACACACGCACACAGATGTACACGTAGTGACACACAGAGATATACAGACAGTGTGACACACACACACACACACAAAGACGTACACACAGTTAGCAGGGAATGAGAGGAAGGGTGAGATAAGGGAGTGAGAGAGAGAGAGAGAGAGCAGTTGAGAGAGAGAGAGAAAGAGAGGGTGTTTGAGAGAGAGAGAGACTGATTGAGAGACTGATTGAGAGAGAGAGAGAGAGCAGTGAATGAGACTGCTGGATGTGAAGGAGAGTGAAGTACGGAGAGTATACGGTGAATGAGAGTGATTAAGAGGGAAAGAGAGAGTGAGAGGGAGCGGAAGAGAGGCAGCACGATGGCACAGTGGTTAGCACTGCTGCCTCACAGAACCAGGGACCCAGGTTCGAATCCCGGCTTGGGTCACTGTCTGTGTGGAGTTTGCACGTTCTCCCCGTGTCTGCGTGGGTTTCCTCTGAATGTTCCGGTTTCCTCCCACAGTCCGAAAGACGTGCTGGTCAGGTGCATTGGCCGTGCTAAATTCTCCCTCAGTGTACCCGAACAGATGCTGGAGTGTGGTGACTAGGGGATTTTCACAGGGCCATAGAGGTTTACAGCATGGAAACAGGCCCTTTGGCCCAACTAGTCCATGCCACCCCTTTTTTTAAACCCCCAAGTTAGTCCCAATTGCCCACGTTTCACCCATATCCTTCTGTACCCATCTTACCCCTGTAACTGTCTAAACACTTTTTAAAAGACAAAATTGTACTCGCCTCTACTGCTACCTCTGGCAGCTTGTTCCAGACACTCACCACTCTCTGTGTGAACAAACTGCCCCTCTGGACCCTTTTGTATCTCTCCCCTCTCACCTTAAACCTATGCCCTCTAGTTTTAGACTCCCCTACCTTTGGGAAAAAATATTGACTATCTAGCTGATCTGTGCCCCTCATTATTTTATAGACCTCTATAAGATCACCCCTCAGTCTCCTACACTCCAGAGAAAAATGTCCCAGTCTATCCAGCCTCTCCATACAACTCAATCTATCAACTTCATTGCAGTGTTAATGTAAGCTGTCTTGTGACACTAATAAATACTTTTACTTTTACAGATTGACACACAGTGGGATCTACATTACACACACATTTCTGTTACACACACACACACACACATGCACACACACACGTGAGTGTCTCTCGCTATGAATTCCCTGAATCTGCAGCTCCTAACTCAGCTCATTCCCAGCCAGAGAATATTTGTCACAGTGAGGTGAGGAACTGCATCGAGCCCGGCTCGGGGAGGGGGGAAGGGGGAGGGGCAAACAGTCCAGAGATTCCTCCGAGTCAGCCTGAGCCAAGACTCTGCACCTCGGCCAAGGATTCAACACCCAGCTGCTACCAGCCAGCCTGCTGTCAGTGCCGTGTTTATTGGCCCGTAACTCCCCCCACCACCCTACCTCCAAGCTGGCCTCATCAATTCCATCGCCAAGCGGGGGAGGGGGGCCACCTAGAATCATAGAATCCCTACAGTATCGAAGGAGGCCATTTGACCCATCGAGTCTGTACAGACCACAATCCCACCCAGGCCCTATCCCCATAACCCCATACATTTGCCCTGCTAATCCCCTGACACTAGGGGCAAATTAGCACGGCTAATCCACTTAACCTGCACACCCTTGGACACTAAGGGGCATCTTAGTATGGCCAATCCCCCGAACCTACACATCTGGACACTAAGGGAAAATTTAGCATGGCCAATCCACCCTAAAGCACCCGGAGGAAACCCATGCAGACACGGGGAGAACATGCAGACTCTGTGCAGACAGTAACTCAAGCTGGGAATCGAACCTGAGTTCCTGGCGCAGTTAACCACTGCGCCACCAGGCTGCCTTAGTTGAAGGGTCAATAAGCAGGGGAGACATTGATTTAAGCTCAGGAGCAGGAAATTTAGAGGGTATTTGAGAAGATACTTTTTCACCGGTTCGGGGGCGGGTATCTGAGGCTGTATAATGCTCTGGTGAGACCACACCTAGAGTATTGTGAGCAGTTTTGGGCCCCGTACCTAACGAAGGATGCGCCGGCCTTGGAAAGGGTCGAGTGGAGGTTCACAGGAATGATCCCTGGAATGAAGAGCTTGTTGTACGTGGAAAGGTTGAGGACACTGGGTCTGAACTCATTGGAGTTTAGAAGGACGAGGGGGGATTTTATTGAAACTTACAGGATACTGCGAGGCCTGGATAGAGTGGACGTGGAGAGGATGTTTCCACTAAGAGGAAAAACTAGAAATAGAGGGCACAACCTCAGACTAAAGGGACGATCCTTTAGAACAGAGATTAGGAGAAATTTCTTCAGCCAGAGAGTGGTGAATTTGTGGAAATCTTTGCCGCAGAAAGTAGTTGAGGCCAAAACACTGTTTAAAGTTTATTTATTATTGTCACAAGTCGGCTTACATTAACACTGTAATGAAGTTACTGTGAAAATCTGAGTCACAACACTCCGGCGTCTGTTTGGGTTACACTGGGCGGTGTTGAGGGGGTGAACAGGAGTGGGTGGAGGGCTCTGTGTCGAGCGTGCCTGGAGTGCGAGGAGGTGGGTGGGGGGACTAGGAGCAGGAGCAGGAGCAGGAGCAGGCCATCTGGCCTCTCAAGCCTGCTCCGCCATTCAATATTTGATTTGATTTATTGTTGTCACATGTATTGGGATACAGTGAAAAGTATTGTTTCTTGCGCGCTATACAGACAAAGCATACCGTTCATAGAGAAGGAAAGGAGAGAGTGCAGAATGTAGTGTTACAGTCATAGCTAGGGTGTAGAGAAACATCAACTTAATGCAAGGTAAGTCCATTCAAAAGACTGACAGCAGCAGAGAAGAAGCTGTTATTGAGTCGGTTGGTACGTGACCTCAGACTTTTGTATCTTTTTCCTGAAAGATGAAGGTGGAAGAGAGAATGTCCGGGGTGCTTGGGGTCCTTCATTATGCTGGCTGCTTTGCCGAGGCAGCGGGAAGTGTAGACACAGTCAGTGGATGGGAGGCTGGTTTGCGTGATGGATTGGGCTACATTCACAACCTTTTGTAGATCCTTGCGGTCTTGGGCAGAGCAGGAGCCATACCAAGCTGTGATACAACCAGAAAGAATACTTTCTATGGTGCATCTGTAAAAGTTGGTGAGAGTTGTTACTAACATGCCAAATTTCCTTAAGATAAGATCATGGTTGATCTTTTTGTGGACTCAGCTCCACTTACCCACCCGCTCACCATCACCCTTAATTCCTTTATTGTTCAAAAATCTATCTATCCTTGCCTTAAAAACATTCAATGAGGTAGCCTCAACTGCTTCACTGGGCAAGGAATTCCACAGATTCACAACCCTTTGTGTGAAGAAGTTCCTCCTCAACTCAGTTCTAAATCTGCTTCCCCTTATTTTGAGGCTATGCCCCCTAGTTCAAGTTTCACCCGCCAGTGGAAACAACTTCCCTGCTTCTATCTTATCTATTCCCTTCATAATCTTATATGTTTCTATAAGATCTCCCCTCATTCTTCTGAACTCCAATTTCGATTTGGAATAGGAGGGGGAGTGAACAATTTGAAAATGGCAAATCCTTGGCTGGAGGCTTTGAAAAGTGACATCAATGTGTTTCTGCTGAGCGACCCCTGTGCCTTCTGCAGTCTGTCAGCCTCCTGAGAGGTCACTCCCCCCACTCTCCCCTCACCCGTCCACCCCTCCCCTCCCCTTCATTTAACGAACCTGTGAGGGCAATGTGAAATGTCTTACAAATGTGTCAAAAGGGAGAAAGAGAGAGAGAGGGGGGAACGAGAGAGAGGGGGGGAGGGACGAGATAGAGAGATATGGGGAACAAAGAGAGAGAGACGGGAACGAGAGAGAGAGGGAGGGGGGAACGAGAGGGAGGGGGGAACGAGAGAGAGAGAGGGAGAGGAGGAACGAGAGAGAGAGCGAGAGGGGGGAACGAGAGGGAGGGGGGAACGAGAGAGAGAGAGAGGGAGAGGAGGAATGAGAGAGAGCGAGAGGGGGGAACGAGAGAGAGAGGGGGAATGAGAGAAAGAGGAGGAATGAGAGAGAGAGGGGAGGAATCAGAGAGGGGGGAATGAGAGAGACAGGGAGGGAGAGGGAGAGCAAGGGAGGGAAGGACGGGGACGAAAGGAGGGAGGGAATGAGAGAGGGGGAACGAGAGAGAGACAGAGAGGGAACGAGAGAGAGAGGGAACAAAAGAGAGAGAGAGGGAACAAAAGAGAGAGAGAGGGAACAAGAGAGAGAGAGGGAATGAGAGGGAGGGAGAGAGAAGGAGGGCGGGAGAGGGAGGGAGGCAGGGAACAAGAGAGGGAGGGAGGGAGGGAACAAGAGAGAGGGAACGAGAGAGAGGGAACACAAGAGAGAGGGAACACGAGAGAGAGAGGGAACAAGAGAGAGGGGAAATGAGAGAGAGGGGGGAACGAGAGAGAGAGAGAGAGGAAACAAGACAGAGAGAAGGAACGAGAGAGAGAGAGGGAGAGGCAGGGAGGGAAAGAGAGGGAGGGAGAGGAATGAGGGAGGGAAGGAGAGGGAGGGAGAGGGAGGGAAGGAGAGGGAGGGAGAGGGAGGGAGAGGGAGGGAAGGAGAGAGAGGGAGGGAAGGAGAGGGGGGGAAGGAGAGGGAGGGAGAGGGAGGGAAGTAGAGGGAGGGAGAGGGAGGGAAGGAGAGGGAGGGAGAGGGAGGGAAGGAGAGGGAGGGAGGGAAAGAGAGGGAGAGAAAGAGAGGGAGGGAAAGAGAGGGAAAGGGAGGGAGGGAAAGGGAGGGAGGGAAAGGGAAGGAGGGGATGCGAGGGGAAGGGGGGGAAAGGGAGGGAAAGTGAGAGAGAGGGGGAATGAGAGAGAGAGGGGGAATGAGAGAGAGTGAGGGGGAGGGAGGGAGAGAGTGAGGGGGAGGGAGGGAGAGAGAGAGAGAGGGGGAGGGAGGGAGAGAGTGAGGGGGAGGGAGGGAGAGAGAGTGAGGGGGAGGGAGGGAGGGAGTGAGGGGGAGGGAGAGAGTGTGGGGGAAGGAGTGAGAGAGAGAGGGGGAGGGAGTGAGAGACTGAGGGGGAGGGAGTTCCTTATTTAAAGGGCAGGGTCTGCATGTCGGCTCCCCAGGAGAAAGTTGGCCCGCTCTCTGCCCGTCGCTCTTTCTCTCCCTGTGCTGCCCTCTGCCTGCCCTGGTATGGAGACGCTGCAGCGGGCAGAGCTCCAGGTGCCCATTCCCTACGTGCTGGCGCTCCCCCTCTGGCTGGGGGAGGAGGGGGCCGATGCCCTCCTGCACCCAGAGGTGACCCTGGAGGGGCTGGGCATCCGGCCAGAGCAGGTGAGGGAGAGGCTGGTGCGCCTGGACAGCCAGCGTACTCGGCTCAGGACGTCCCGGGGCCACCAAAAGGAGCGGCTGGTCTGGGCGGCCGAGGTCAGCCTGCGGGTCAGAGAGCCACTCACCGGGGGCACCCAGGAGATCCGCTGTGCCAGCGAGGGGCGGCCAGACCGCAGCTTCTTCCGAACTCAACTGGAGCTGCTTCCCTGGATCAGCAGGATGCAGGGAGACTCACAGGGACAGGTAAGGAGGGGCTGGAGAGAGGATTGGAAACCTTCCCTTCTCCTCCTCCAAGGAGAACAGTCCAGATTCTCCAATCTACCCCCATAACTCAAGTTCCTTATCCCTGGAACCATCTGTGTGTGTGTGAGTGTGAGTGTGTGTGAGAGAGAGAGAGAGTGTCCCTGTCTCCCTCTGTGTCTGTCTGGCTGTGTCTGTCTCTTTGTGTGTTTGTGTGTCTTTGTCTATCTGTGTGTCTATATGTGTGTGTATGTCTGTGTGTGTTTCTGTATGTGTGTATCTTTTTGTGTGTCTGTGTCTCTCTGTGTATGCATGTATGTCACCATGGGTGTGTGTGTCACTGCATGCGCTGTGTGAGTCTCAGTGTGTGTCTGTGTGCGTGTGTATCGCGTGTGTGTCTCTGTATGTATGTGTGTGTGTGTGTCTGTGTATCTGAGTGTGTATATCTGTCAGTGTGTCTGTGTGTGTGCCTGCCAGTGTGTGTATCTGTCTGTGTGTCTGTGTGTGTGTGTCTGTCAGTATGTCTGCCAGTGTGTATCTGTGTGTGTGTATGTGTATCTGTGTGTATGTCCGTGTTGTTTGTTTGTGTCTCTCTGTCTCTGTGTGTGTGTGTGTGAGAGAGAGTTGTTAACTCTCTCCCAGTGACCCAATTCTGTGTGTGTGTGTGTCTGTGTGTGTGTGAGAGTTGTTAACTCTCTCCCGGTGTGTCTGTGTCTGTATCTCTGTCTCTCTGACTGTATCTGTGTGTGTAATGTTAATTCACCCAGTGACCCCGCTCTGTCTGTGTCTGTGTGTCTCTGTGTGTGTCTCTGTCTCTCTGACTGTGTCTGTGTGGGTGATGTTAACTCTCTCCCGGTGACCCCGCTCTGTTTGTGTGTGTGTCTCTGTCTCTCTGACTGTATCTGTGTGGGTGATGTTAACTCTCTCCCGGTGACCCCGCTCTGTCTGTGTCTGTGTCTCTCTGCGTGTGTCTCTGTCTCTCTGACTGTGTCTGTGTGGGTGATGTTAACTCTCTCCCAGTGACCCCGCTCTGTTTGTGTGTGTGTCTCTGTCTCTCTGACTTTATCTGTGTGTGTGATGTTAATTCACCCAGTGACCCCGCTCTGTCTGTGTCTGTGTGTCTCTGTGTGTGCCCCTGTCTGTCTGTGTCTGTGTGGGTGATGTTAACTCTCTCCCGATGGCCCCGCTCTGTCTGCTGCTATTTCAGATGGAGTAGTCGAGGAGGAAGAGGTGAGGCCGGTGAGTCTGGGACTCATCCTTCACATCGAGACTGACCCCTACTCCGAGGGGCAGAAATGCCAGGAGCAGCAGAGCGTGTGAAAGCCCCCCTGACATCGCCTTCCAGAAGCTTCCTCCTCGGTCCCGACCGAGAGGGCGAAAAAATAAAGGCAACCGTGCCTCGGCTCGACTGGCCCATCGAAGGCTGCAGAGAAACCTCCGTCTCCTCCGGACTCGACTATTCCACATCTCTCCCGGATATCACCGTCCATCATTCCTCCCTCAGAAACTTCACCTCATCCAGCACTCCGTGTCCCAGCGGGAAGCACATCCCTGGAATCCCCTCCAGGCCCACACAATCCTCAGAGATCTCTGCACTCCTCCAATCCCAGGTTCTCCAGTGTTCCCCTCCCCTCCCTCTGTCTCTCCCTCTCTCTGTCTCTCCCCCTCTGTCTGTCTCTCTCCCTCTCTGTCTCTCTCTGTCTCTCTCCCTCTCTCCGTCTCTCCCCCTCTCTCCATCTCCCCGTGTCTCCCCACCTCTCCCTCTCCCTGTGTCTCCCCTCTCCGTCTCCCCCCCCCCTCTCTCTCCTCCTCCCTCTGTGTCTCTGTCTCCCTCTCTGTGTCTCTGTCTCCCTCTCTGTCTCTCTCTCTGTCTCCCTCCCTCTCTCTCTGTCTGTCTCCCTCTCTCTCTGTCTCCCTCCTTCTCGCTCTCTCTCTCTGTCTCTCTCCCTCTTTCTGTCTCCCTCCCTCTCTCTCTGTCTGTCTCCCTCTCTCTGTCTCCCTCTCTCTGTCTCCCTCCTTCTCGCTCTCTCTGTCTCCCTCCCTCTCTCTCTCTGTCTCCCTCCCCCTCTCTCTCTGTCTCCTTCCCTCTCTCTCTCTCTCTGTCTCCCTCCCCCCTCTCTCTCTGTCTCCTTCCCTCTCTCTCTCTCTCTCTGTCTCCCTCCCTCCCTCTCTCTGTCTCCCTCTCCCTCTCTGTCTCCCTCCCCCTCTCTCTCTCTCTGTCTCCTTCCCTCTCTCTCTCTCTCGCTGTCTCTCTCCCTCTCTCTCTGTCTCCCTCCCTCTGTCCATCTCCCTTGATGTGTCTTGCACGGCGGTACAGAAGTTAGCACTTTTGCCTCACAGTGCCAGGGACCCGGGTTTGATTCCCGGCTTGGGTCACTGTCTGTGCAGAGTCTGCACGTTCTCCCCATGTCTGCGTGGGTTTCCTCCGGTTGCTCCGGTTTTCTACCACAGTCTGAAAGACGTGCTGGTTACGGTGCATTGGGCCAAGCTAAATTCTCCCTCAGTGTACCCGAACAAGCACCAGAGTGTGGCAACTAGGGGATTTTCACAGTAACTTCATTGCAGTGTGAATGTCAGCCTACTTGTAACATGAATTAAAAAATAAACTTTAAACTTCTTTCTCTCTCTCTCTCTCTCCCTCACTCTCTAAAGTTTAAAGTTTATTTATTAGTGTCACAAGTAGGCTTACATTAACATTGCCATGAAGCTACTGTGAAAATCCCCTCGTTGCCACATTCTGGCACCTGTTCGGGTACACTGAGGGAGACTTCAGCATGGCCAATGCGCCTAACCAGCACGTCTTTCTCTCTCTCTCCCGGTCTCTCTCCCAGTCCCTCTTTCAGTCCCTCTCCTGGTCTCTCTCCCGGTCTCTGTCTCACTCCCTCTCTGTCTCCCTGTCTTCCTCCCTCTCTGTCTCTGTCTCCCTCTCTCTCTCATCCTCTCTCTCTCTCTCCCTCATTCTCCGTCTCCCTCTCTCTCTGTCTCCTGCTCTCTCTGTCTCCCGCTCTCTCTGTCTCCCTCTATATCTCTGTCTCCCTCTCTCTCTCCCTCTCTCTCTGTCTCCCTCTCTTTCTGTCTCCCTCTCTCTGTCTCCCTCCGTCTCTCTGTCTCCCTCCCTCTCTCTGTCTCCCTCTCTCTGTCTCCCTCTCTCTGTCTCCCTCTCTCCGTCTCCCTCTCTCCATCTCCCTCTCTCTCTGTCTCCCTCTCTCTGTCTCCCTCTATCTCTCTGTCTCCCTCTCTCTCCCTCTCTCTCCCTCTCTGTCTCCCTCCGTCTCTCTGTCTCCCTCCGTCTCTCTGTCTCCCTCTCTGTCTCCCCCCCTCTCTCTCCCTCTCTCTGTCTCCCTCTCTCTCCCTCCCTCTCTCTCCCTCCCTCTCCCTCCCTCCCTCTCTCTCCATCTCCCTCTCTCCGTCTCCCTCTCTCCGTCTCCTTCCCTCTCTCTCTCTCTGTCTCCCTCTCTCTGTCTGTCTCCAGTCCAGTCGTTAAACCCCAAGCCCAGATTGCTGAGATTCGGAACACAGGTCAAAGGTCCCCGATCATAAGCCAAAACTCCTGTCGAACCCACTCCCGGTGGTCTCACAAATACTATCTACAATACTCCAGATGTGGCTTCACCAATATTGTCCACAATACTCCAGATGTGGCCTCGCCAATGCTCTGAAGCATAACCTCCCTACTTCTGTAATCAATTCAGTCACAAGATTGTTGCTTTCGGAAAGGCTGCTCCACAAATGTACTTTTCTGATTGGTGCCATTTTAAATAAAAGTTGGAAGACATTCACTTACCTCGTTTGTCCTCCCTGTGATTGTTACTAACACTTAGGTTGCTCAAAGGAAGTATGGGCCACACGGGACCTCGGTAGTCTGGTATGCCCTCCTGTGCCATGAATGTCCCAGGATTTTGTAAAGGCCACCCAGCCTCGTGAGAATCCCTACAGAGCAGAAGGAGACCATTCAGCCCATCGAGTCTGCACCGACCACAATCCCACCCAGGCCCTATTCCTGTAACCCCACACATTTACTCTGCTAATCCTCCTGACACTAAGGGGCAATTTAGCACGGCCAATCCACCTAACCGGCACATCTTTGGACACTAAGGGGCAATTTAGCACGGCCAATCCACCTAACCGGCACATCTTTGGACCGTGGCAGGAAACCAGAGCACCCAGAGGAATCCCACGCAGACACGGGGAGAACGTGTAGATTCCACACAGACAGTGACCCGAGCCAGGAATCGAGTCCCGGTCCCTGGAGTTGTGAGGCAGCAGTGCGAAGCACTGTGCCACCGTGTAGACCTCATGGATAATATCCCGCTTATCTTTTTACCATGGGCCTCTTTTTTCCGAACATAATTGTAACACCTTTGGGATTGATTCTGAAATCTCCAGCCAATTTCTTTTCCAGCTCCTTTTTAGCCGCCCTTTCGGATTTCTTGCTCTGCGCTGTTCTTTGTATCTGTCCCATTCTGTCCATTGATGTGCTGGTTAGGGGGATTGGCCATGCTAAATTGCCCCTTAGTGTCCGAAAGATGTGCAGGTTAGGTGGATTGGCCATGCAAAATTGTCCCATAGTATCCAAAGATATGCAGGCTGGGTGGATTGGCCATGGTAAATTGTCCCTTAGTGTCCAAAGGTGTGCAGATTGGGTGGATTGCCCATTGTAAATTGCCCCTTAGTGTCCAAAGATGTGTAGCTTAGTTGGATTGGCTATGCTAAGTATGCGGTGTTACGGGAATAGGTAACGGGCCTGGGTATGATGCTCTGTCAAGAGCAGACTCGATGGGCCGAATGGCCTCCTTCTCCACTGGAGGGATTTGATGGGAATAATCATTTTGAAGTGTCTGTACTGTTTGCTTTGACTAATCAAGTGTAGACCTGGCCTGAGAACCTGAATAGTACTGCGCTTTGGGAACCAATGCGCTTTGGGAACCAAGGCACTTTGAAATGTTTGTCCCGTTCTTTGTCATACTTGACCAACACAATGCTTTTGAAAAGTGAAAATAAAACCTTCCAATACAACGTTCGGCTGTTCGACCAGGTCGGGTCTCACAGTCCATGGTGCATAGTAACATAGAAACATAGGAGCAGGAGGAGGCCATTTGGCCCTTCGAGCCTGCTCCGCCATTCATCACGATCATGGCTGATCATCCAACTCAATCGCCTAATCCTGCTTTTTCCCCAAGTGCTCTATCCAGCCGCTTCTTGAATACATTCAATGTTTGGCATCAACTTTGGCATCCTGTGGTAATGAATTCCATTTGCTCACCACTCTTTGGGTGAAGAAATGTCTTCTCATTTCCGTCCGAAATAGTCTACCCTGAATCCTCAGTCTGTAATTCCTGGTTCTGGACTCCCCCACTATCGGGAACATCCTCCCTGCATCTACCCTGTCTAGTCCTGTTAGAATTTTATAAGTCTCTATGAGATCCCCACTCATTCGTCTGAACTCCAGCGAAAACAATCCTAACCAAGTCGATCTCTCCTCATACATCAGTCCCGCCATCTCCGGAATCAGCCTGGTAAACCTTCACTGTCTGCAGAGTCTGCACATTCTCCCCACCCCCCCTGGTGTCTGTGTGGGTTTCCTCCGGGTGCTCCAGTTTCCTCTCACAGTCTGAAAGGCGTGCTGATTAGGTGCATTGGCCATGCTAAATTCTCCCTCAGTGTACCCGAACAGGCACCGGAGTGTGGTGACTAGGTGATTTTCACAGTAACTTCATTGCAGTGTTAATGTAAACCTACAGTCCAAAGATGTGCGGGTTAGGTTAATTGGCCAGGTTAAAAAAATTGCTCCTTAGAGTCCTGGGATGTGTAGGTTAGAGGGATTAGTGGGTAAAATATGTGGAGGTAGGGCCTGGGTGGGATTGTGGTCAGTGCGGACTCGATGGGCCGAATGGCCTCCTTCTGCACTGTAGGGTTTCTATGATTTCTATGATTTCTACTTGTGACACTAATAAATAAACTTTAACTACTGGTGCTCCTCTTTTTCAATTATTCAATCGGGGGACATGGGCATTGCTGGCTGGCCAGCATTTATTGCTCATGCCCATATTGAGGTCATGAATAAGGTTTCAAGGTCACAGGAGTGTACCGGCAGGCAGGAAGGTGCTTTGAAGTGTGTATACTTCTACACCAGGAGCATCTGGAATAACGTGGGTGAACTTGCAGCATGGGTTGGTACCTGGGACTTCGATGTTGTGGCCATTTCGGAGACATGGATAGAGCAGGGACAGGAATGGTTGTTACACGTTCTGGGGTTTAGATGTTTCAGTAAGATCAGGGAAGGTGGTAAAAGAGAGGGAGGTGTGGTATTGTTAGTCAAGGACAGTATTACGATGGCAGAAAGGACATTTGATGAGGACTCGTCTACTGAGGTAGTTTGGGCTGTGGTTAGAAACAGAAAAGGAGAGGTCACCCTGTTGGGAGTTTTCTATAGGCCTCCAAAAAGTTCCAGAGATGTAGAGGAAAGGATTTCAAAGATGATTCTGGATAGGAGCGAAAGTAACAGGGTAGTTGTACTGGGGGACTTTAACTTTACAAATATTGACTGGAAAAGCTATAGTTTGAGTAATTTAGATGGGTCAGTTTTTGTCCAATGTGTGCAGGAGGGTTTCCTGACACAGTATGTAGATAGGCCAACAAGAGGTGAGACCACATTGGATTTGGTACTGGGTAATGAACCAGGCCAGGTGTTAGATTTGGAGGTAGGTGAACACTTTGGTGATAGTGACCACAATTCGGTTACGTTTACTTTCGCGATGGAAAGGGATAGGTATATACTGAAGGGCAAGAGTTATAGCTGAGGGAAAGGAAATTATCATGTGATTAGGCGTGATTTAGGATGCATAGGATGTGGAAGGAAACTGCAGGGGATGGGCACAATTGAAATGTGGAGCTTGTTCAAGGAACGGCTACTGCGTGTCTTTGATAAGTATGTACCTGTCAGGCAGGGAGGAAGTGATCGAGCGTGGGAACCATGGTTTACTTAAGAAGTTGAATCTCTTGTGAAGAGGAAGAAGGAGACTTGTGTAAAGATGAGACATGAAGGCTCAGTTAGGGCGCTTGAGAGTTACAAGTTAGCCAGGAAGGAGCTGAAGAGAGAGCTAAGAAGAGCCAGGAGGGGACATGAGAAGTCTTTGGCAGGTAGGATCAAGGAAAACCCTAAAGCTTTCTATCGGTATGTCAGGAATAAAAGAATGATGAGGGTAAGATTAGGGCCAGTCAAGGACAGTAGTGGGAAGTTGTGCGTGGGGTCCGAAGAGATAGGAGAGGCACTAAATGAATATTTTTCGTCAGTATTCACTCAGGAAAAAGACAATGTTGTCAAGGAGAATACTGAGATACAGGCTATTAGACTAGACGGGATTGAGGTTCATAAGGAGGAGGTGTTAGCAATTCTGGAAAGTGTGAAAATAGATAAGTCCCCTGGGCCGGATGGGATTTATCCTAGGATTCTCTGGTAGGCGAGGGAGGAGATTGCAGAGCCTTTGGCTTTGAGCTTGATGTCGTCATTGTCTACAGGAAAAATGCCAGAGGACTGGAGGATAGCAAATGTTGTCCCCTTGTTCAAGAAGGGGAGTAGGGACAACCCTCATAATTATAGACCGGTGAGCCTTACTTCTGTTGTGGGCAAAGTTTTGGAAAGGATTATAAGAGATAGGATTTATAATCATCTAGAAAGGAATAATTTGATTAGGGATAGTCAGCATAGTTTTGTGAAGGGTAGGTCGTGCCTCACAAATCTTATTGAGTTCTTTGAGAAAGTGACCAAAGAGGTGGATAAGGGTAAAGCAGTTGATGTGGTGTATATGGATTTCAGTAAAGCGTTTGATAAGGTTCCCCACGGTAAGCTATTGCAGAAGATACGGAGACATGGGATTGAGGCTGATTTTGGATCAGGAATTGGCAAGCTGTAAGAAGACAGAGGGTGGTGGTTGATGGGAAATGTTCATCCTGGAGTTCAGTTACTAGTGGTGAACTGCAAGGATCTGTTTTGGGGCCACTGCTGTTTGTCATTTTTATAAGTGACCTGGATGAGGGCGTAGAAGGATGGGTTAGTAAATTTGCGGATGACACTAAAGTCGGTGGAGTTGTGGACAGTGCGGAAGGATGTTGCAGGTTACAGAGGGACATAGATAAGCTGCAGAGCTGGGCTGAGAGGTGGCAAATGGAGTTTAACGCGGAAAAGTGTGAGGTGATTCACTTTGGAAGGAGTAACTGGAATACAGGGTACTGGGCTAATGGTAAGATACTTGGTAGTGTGGATGAGCAGAGAGATCTCGGTGTCCATGTGCATAGATCCCTGAAAGTTGGCACCCAGGTTGACAGGGTTGTTAAGAAGGCGTACGGTGTGTTAGCTTTTATTGGTAGAGGGATTGAGTTTCGGAGCCATGAGGTCATGTTGCAGCTGTACAAAACTCTGGTGTGGCCGCACTTGGAGTATTGCATACAGTTCTGGTCGCCGCATTATAGGAAGGATGTGGAAGCATTGGAAAGGGTGCAGAGGAGATTTACCAGGATGTTGCCTGGTATGGTGGGAAGGTCTTATGAGGAAAGGTTGAAGGACTTGAGGCTGTTTTCGTTAGAGAGAAGAAGGTTAAGAAGTGACTTAATAGAGGCATATAAGATGATCAGAGGATTAGATAGGGTGGACAGTGAGAGTCTTTTTCCTCGGATGGTGATGGCTAACACAAGGGGACATAGCTTTAAAGATATAGGACAGATGTCAGAGGTAGGTTCTTTACTCAGAGAGTAGTAAGGGTGTGGAATGCCCTGCCTGCAACAGTAGTGGACTCGCCAACATTAAGGGCATTTAAATGGTCATTGGATAAACATATGGATGATATTGGAATAGTGTAGATTAGATGGGCTTTAGATTGGTTTCACTGGTCGGTGCAACATCGAGGGCCGAAGGGCCTGTACTGCGCTGTAATGTTCTTTGTTCGATGTTCTAGGTTCCAGTGTCTTAACCAAATGGCAAGAAAGAATACTTTAAATGGTGAATTCAGAAAGTTTATTAATCATTAAAAATGTAACAAGTCAGAAAGATAAAAAACAGATTGTCGATTAACAGTTAATAGAGAAAGCTTAACATTAACAATTGAACAGACTTCTCTCCATCCCTCTCAGACCAGGACATGAAGTGACCGCTCCAAAAACGTGGATAACTTGTAAAACCAACAGCTCTCAAAACCTCTCTGTAAACATCTCTCCCTCCACCTCTCTCTACCAAATTGCCTTCTCAAGATCACTTTTTTATACTTTAAAAATGTCAAAAGTCCATCTGAGCCAATTCCCATAAATCTTCAATTATAAACTAAAATAGACATGAGTTTTCAGGCGATTTAAAAACAAATGAACTGTCTGCTGAAAGGGTTAACTTTTCTACAGAGCCTAAAGAGGTAGGGAGTGAGCAGAAAAAACTTGGCACACAATTACATCACTTTGCACAAGATTAAAACAAAACAAATGATTTTAAACTTCATCTATTAATTTTTTTGTTATATTCCTCAACCTATTTTATTTGATCAGTTTTTGTTAGGGATGGGTAACTTCTATTCTTTATAAGCTGGTTCACTCATTTTGTTAATTCTACATGCGCTCAGAGAATCAGAACCCAGACTTTATCATCCTTATCCTTTTTCTCCCTTTGCCACCACTCCCTCTGTTTTGCGGGAGGGTCGTGGGGATTCCAATCAGAACTAATCATTTTATCATAAAAGTAAAATACTGCGGATGCTGGAATCTGAAACAAAAACAGAAAATGCTGGAAAATCTCAGCAGGTCTGACAGCATCTGTGGAGAGAGAATAGAGTCTGCATGACACTTCATAAGAGCTCTTACAAAGTGTCTTCCAGACTCAAAACGTTGGCTCTATTCTCTAATCATTTTATCTATAAGTTTCTTGTTCTTAGTTTCCAAGTGGCAGGTAAGAGATCTGTCCGGTCCCCACTCGAGCTCTGATTATTCGCTGGCCATGCTTGGGTAAGATTATAACCATCAGAATCTACTCTCAGAGGTCCGTTTTTCAGTCCAGTGCTACTTGTTTGGAGTATACCATCACTTCACCGACTATCGGGTCACAAGTCTCTCACAGTTCTTATCACAAATGTATGATAAAATAATTTAAACAATGCCTGAGAAGGCTTCTTAATTTCTTAGTCAGCTTCCTATCACCGTTTGTTGATTGGTCAGACCCCCTTTTTACAGATTCGGGAATCTCAGCCGCTGAACACAAGCCGGTGCTGGAATAAGTTTAATTCTAACTCATTCTGAGTAAATATTCTCACCAGCTCCTCTGTTGGGGCCCTGTTAAGCAGCTTTAATGGTCCGTGATTGCAGAAACTGAGCAGTCACAGGAATGTGGTCAAGATAGTCCAGTCCCATAATGCCTCACATTCAATCTGCAGTCCTTCAATTATAACAGAATATGTGGCTGTCTGTAGCTGCCTCGGCCATGGTCAACCCCAACACTGCCTCCTTGAACTGCTACAATGCCTGAGGTGTAAGTACACCAACAGTGCTGTTAGGAAGGGATTTCCAGCTACACATTCCAGACTTTCACTAGACTGTAGGTGGATATCAGATTGATATATTCCATTCAACCACACCCAAGGTGAGTTATTCCAATTCCTTTATTGTCCAGGACAATATATTCACAATATCTTTAAAACAGAAATTAAACATTCCCATTTGATTTCAGGTATTAACATATTCTGTTAGTTTGTTCTTTATTGTCAATGTCAGGCTGGGGTTGTTCCCCTTGGAGCAAAGGAGGTTGAGGGGAGATTTGATAGATGTGGACAAGATTCTGACAGGTTGAGATCAGGTGGACAAAGAAAAGCTGTTCCCATTAGCTGATTGGACAAGGACGAGGGGGACATAGATTTATGGTGTTGGGTCAGAGATGCAGTGGAGGGGGATGTGAGGACGAATATTTTGATGCAGCGAATGGTAATGATCTGGAACTCGCTGCCTTAGATGGGCATTTAGGCGGTGTTTCAAATATAAATGCTGACTAAACATGTCTTAACTTCCTCACACCCTGTCACTCTGTGATCCGTGTGAAAGTTGAAACCAGGTATTCACAACAAGACTCAAAGAGCATCAGCCCACTGGAGGCAAAGTTGTGAGACCGGCCAGTCCAGCAGAAAGAAACCCTCTGACCCTCCCTATTGACCAACTGTGAGAATGAACAAAATGCAGTCCTGGATGTAACTGAGAGCAGAAACAATGACAGCAGAATCCAACCCCTGTCATCACTCGTGAATTGGTTGGTGTCTCAGCAGGGCGGATGAAGCTCTGAAACTCTTCCCACACTGAGAGCAGATGAATGGCCTCCCGCAGTGTGAACTCGCTGGTGTCTCCGCAGGGTGGATGACTGAGTGAATCCCTTCCCACACTGAGAGCAGGTGAATGGTTTCTCCCCAGTGTGAACTCGCTGGTGTGTCTGCAGGTTGGATAAGTCAATGAATCCCTTCCCACACTGAGAGCAGGTGAATGGCCTCTCCCCAGTGTGAACTCGCTGGTGTGTCTGCAGGTGGGATAATTGAGTGAATCCCTTTAGACACTGAGAGCAGGTGAACAGCTTCTCCCCAGTGTGAACTCGCTGGTGTCTCCGCAGGGCGGATGACTGAGTGAATCCCTCCCCACACTGAGAGCAGGTGAATGGTCTCTCCCCAGTGTGAACTCGCTGGTGTCCCCGCAGGCTGGATAAGTCAGTGAATTCCTTCCCACACACAGAGCAGGTGAATGGTCTCTCCCCAGTGTGAACTCGCTGGTGCGTTTGCAGGTGGGATGTCTGAGTGAATCTCTTCCCACACTGAGAGCAGGTGAATGGTCTCTCCCCAGTGTGAACTCGCTGATGAGTCTGCAGGCTGGATAACCGAGTGAATCCCTCCCCACACTGAGAGCAGGTGAACGGCCTCTCCCCAGTGTGAACTCGCTGGTGCGTCCGCAGATTCGATAACTGACTGAATCCCTTGCCACACACACAGCAAGTGAATGGTCTCTCCCCAGTGTGACTGCGTCGATGAGCTTCCAGCTGAGATGGGGAAATGAATCCCTTCCCACAGTCCCCACATTTCCATGGTTTCTCCATGGTGCAGGTGTCCTTGTGACTCTCCAGGTTAAACAATCAGTTAAATCTCACACAGAACACGGGTACAGTCTCTCCCCACTGTGAATGCTGCGATGTATTTTCAGGCTGTGTAACTGGTTAAAGCTCTTTCCACAGTCAGTGCACTGGAACACTCTCACTCGGGTGTGTGTGTGTCTCGGTGCTTTTCAAGTCACACAAATGATTAAAGTTTTTGAAGCACAGAACAGAGAAACATTTCTCCCTCGAGAATCAAAGGTCGAAATATTCAGGTCCCGATGAATTGAGTGAGGATGTCAGATGTTGATGTGATGTTTGGTTTGAAATTTGTCTGTAAATCCTCCCCTTCCAATATCCTGTAAAAAGAATTTACAAAAGTGATCAGTGTCAGTACAGGATAGAAATTCAGAACAATTCTAGTTTCTCTGGAACATTCTTTCCTCTCTCATTCCCCAAAGCTGTGAACTCCATCCCACACACTCTCCCTCCATTCTCACTCTGCTGTATCTAATATTCACCCTCCCAATTCTCCTGAAGTTGCTGGTTGAGGGTGATTGACAGATCCATAGAACACAGAACATAGAACATTACAGCGCAGTACAGGCCCTTCGGCCCTCGAACAAAGAACTATACAGCACAGGAACAGGCCTTTCGGCCCTTTATTCCCCGTGATGAATTCTCTCATTTCTAACATTTTGTCAATCATTTTTATAGAAATCATAGAAACCCTACAGTGCGGAAGGAGGCCATTCGGCCCATCGAGTCTGCACCGACCACAATCCCACCCAGGCCCTACCCCCACATATTTACCCGCTAATCCCTCTAACCTACGCATCTCAGGACTCTAAGGGGCAATTTTCAACCTGGCCAATCAACCTAACCTGCACATCTTTGGACTGTGGGAGGAAACCGGAGCACCCGGAGGAAACCCACGCAGACATGAGGAGAATATGCAAACTCCACACAGACAGTGACCCGAGCTGGGAATCGAACCCGGGACCCTGGAGCTGTGAAGCAGCAGTGCTTCTCTTTATTTTCTCTTTATATATCTATAGAAATTTTTACAGTCAGTTTTTATGTTCCTGCGAGCTTACTTTCATACTCCATTTTTCCCTGGGAGTGGGTGTTTCAAACCTGTTGCTCAGTTTGCGATGCTTTCCGGTCACTAGGACCCGGTTGGGAGCGGAAAACGCTGAAGCCCCGCCCACTCACTGTTGCGTCACCAAGACACCAGCGCATGCGCTCTGCTCCCTGCTGAATCAAGATGGCGGCTGTTAACCTGAGCCTCGTCTCGGGATAAAGACCTGAAGCTACAAACACGGGACTTGCGGATTACTATTAGAGGTTTGAGACCTTCACCAGATATTTAGAAACCCTCTCCGTCCATCTGCCGGTTCCAATCCTCCCTCCATGTCTACGCATCCTTACCGGTTGCTGATGAGACAGAGGAATGTCTCTCCCCATTGCCATCATCCACGCTGCACATGCGCCAAACACGTCCTGACTGCGCATGTGCACCTCTCTCCCGTGCTGTGGATAGGGAACATTCCCCACCGCGAGGAATGTTGGGTAAAGCGCACGCCATCGAAACTCCTCATTTAGGAACGGTGAGCTTTTTCTGCTGCGATGTGAAAATTAGGGATACGGGTGCAGTCAATAACATTAGGAATCAAATTATACTGTAATCTATGCGGCACGGTAGCACAGTCATTAGCACTGCTGCTTCACAGCTCCAAGGACCTGGGTTCGAATCCCGGATCGGGTCACTGTCTGTGTGGAGTTTGCACATTCTCCTCGTGTCTGCGTGGGTTTCTTCCCACAGTCCAAAGATGTGCAGGTTAGGATGATTGGCCATTCTAAAAATTGCCCCTTAGTGTCCTGAGATGCGTAGGTTAGAGGGATTAGCGGGTAAAATATGTAGGGATATGGGGGTAGGGCCTGGGTGGGATTGTGGTCGGAGCAGACTCGATGGGCCAAATGGCCTCTTTCTGCACTGTAGGGTTTCTATGATTTCTAAGTACTCAAGGCATTCATTATCCAACAGAAAGTAGGGGAATGGAAATTCTCAACCGAAGTATCTGAAATTGATACATAATGAGGGGGAAGTCGAACTGTATCTTTAATTAACATGAACACGCAAAAATTGAACTTGACAACTTTTAAACAGCGCATCCTCTTGACACAGAAGTGTCATAATGGGAAATGTGTGTGATGGATAGAGCGGTTTCTGGGGCACATGGGATTGTAGGATCCACGGCCCTGTTAAACAGCAGCTATTGGTATGTGTTTTATTAGAGGAGCGTCAGTGACTGCAAACATTAACTCTGTTTCTGTCTCCATAGATGCTGTCTAACCTGATGAGTATTTACAACGTTTTCTCTTTTCATTTCAGATTTCCAGCAGCTGCAGTGTTTTGATTTTGTTTAGTTGAAGGCGTTGCTCATGGAACCGACTCGAGAAACAAATGGACCATTTAAAGCTGTGTTTCAAGTAAGGAAAAAGTAGTTCTGTCAGGGATTTTCATTAAATTTACATTTAGAAAAATTTCAAATTTTTCAGTGTGTGGGAAGGGATTCAGTCGTTCATCCACACTGCTGAGGCACCAGCGAGTTCACAACTGGAACATGGACATGACTAGAATTACCAGCAATTGGCTAAACCTCCTTTGACAGCACCTTCCAAAACTACAAACCTCTTCTCCAACATGGATAAGGGCAGTTTGTGCATGGAGACCCCATAACCTGCATTTACTCTTCAGAATCACGCACTATTCTGACTTGGTAGTATACTGGTCTGCCTTCACAATCACTCGGCCAAAATCCTAAAACTTATTTCCGAGCAACACAGTACAGTGGCACAGGGTGGCACAGCGGTCAGCACTGTTGTCTCACAGCACCAGGGACCCGGGTTCGATTCCAGCTTTGGGTGACTGTCTGTGTGGAGTTTGCATGTTCTCTCTGTGACTGCATGAGTTTCCTTCAGGTGCTCCGGTTTCCTCCCACACCCCAAAGGTGTACAGGTTAGGTGGACTGGCCATGCTAAATTGCCCCTTAAATGCAGGAGGATACAGGTTACCTCAGGATTACAAGTTGTTTTGAGATTTGAGATTGAAAACGACATTTGGAGGTGATAGTTTTCCTGCATCCTTTGAGTTGGTGAAGGTTGTAGTTTGGCAGGTTCTGTCAAAGTTCTTGTCCAGTTGTAGATGTATAAAGTCCTTGCCGTTCATTCCCTCCTTGTTTCATCTTTATCTTTCTCCTCCCATTGAGGCTGAATTCTTGTGTAGATCTGGATGGGTGGCAGGTTTCCTGCATTGAAGGACATTAACAAACCATTTGGGTTTTTAATCACAATCCAGCAGCTTCCGGAGTCACTTCTTCCTTGTGCCGGCTCCAGAAAGTACCGGATTCATTCAGCTCAATTTCACAACCTGCCTTTGTGTTTATCACTGTTTTTTCTCCTCTTTAAATTAATTTGCAGCCTCGAGAAATCCATGAGCCACGTACATATTCAGTGTGAGAGATTGCAACCCCTGAAGGAGCTGCTTCTCCACTTTTAGTTACACTTCTGCTCTGCCCCACGCTCCTGTTCGTTGGCTGCCCAGTGTGGAGGAGACTGGGGAGGTCAGAGGATCTTTTCCTGGACCTGCTCTTGGGGCTGGTTAAAACAGTAATTTGTAGTTCAGCAGAGGGTAACTTGGCTGTGGTTCTTCTGTGGTTTCACAGTAACTTCATTACAGTGTTACTGTCAGCCTTCCCTGTGACTAATAAAAATAAACGTTAACTTTCTTGTCCGTGCTCGTGTGGTCCTGGAGAGGGAGCAGACAGTGTCGACTGAAACACTCGATATCTTCCACAACTCAGGGTACAGAGTGTCTCACAAACACTGGAAACAAAGTTCTGGTTTAGTTCAGATGGAAGTTCGATTGGTTCACAAGATTGGGGAAACAAGATTTGAAATAATATTCCGTGGAAACTAGAATTGTTTGTTGTGAATTTCTGTCCTGTGCTGACAGCGATACCGACTCTGTCAATGTCTTTTACAAGGTCCACAAGGGCGATGAATTGCAGATGGGAAACTGAAACCAAACATCACATCAAGATCTGACAGAGTCACTCAATTCATCAGAACCTGAATACCATCGACCTTTAAATGTGGAAGGAGAAATGTTTGTCTGTTCTGGTGGTGGGGAACAATTTCAAACATCAGTGTGACTGGAAAAGCACCGAGACACACACCTGAGTGAGAGTGAACTGACTGGAAAGAGCTTTAACCAGTTACACAGCCTGAAAGAAACATCACACCATTCACAGCAGAGAACAATAAGATCATAAGAATTAGGATCAGAATTAGGCCATTGGACTCATCGAGTCTGCTCCTCCATTCAATGAGATCACGACTGATCTGATATGACAATCCAATTTTCTGCCTTGTCCCATAACCCTTAATAGCCTTACTTAGAAGCAATACACATGTTGTGTGTGGACAAGGCTTGAACAGACAAGAACACCGGCACCATGGAGAAACCATGGAAATGTGGGGACTGTGGGAAGGGATTCAGTTACCCATCTCTGCTGGAAATGCATCGGCGCAGTCACACTGGGGAGAGACCATTCACCTGCTCCATGTGTGGGAAGGGATTCATTCAGTCATCCCACCTGCTGACCCACCAGCAAGTTCACATTGAAGAGAGGCTTTTTAACCATGCTGACGGTGATCACAGCTCTAAAAGCCCTGAGGACCTGGTCACGCACCAATCTATTCACACCGAGAAACAGTTCTGCTGCTCTTACTGTGGGAAGTTATTTAAGCGATCACAGAATCTCATTGAACACAAACGCACTCATACTGGGGAAAGGCCGTTCACCTGCTCTGTGTGTGGGAAGGGATTCACACGATCATCCCACCTCGCTACACACCGACTGGTTCACACTGATAACAGACCTTTCAAATGTTCCGAATGTGAGAAGAGTTATAAAACCACAAGTGATCTGCTGATACACCAGCGAGTTCACAATGAGGAGAGGCCATTCAGATGTACAGTGTGTGGGAAGGGATTCACTCTGTTATCCAGCCTCCAGAAACACCAGCGAGTTCACACTGGGGAGAGGTCGTTCACCTGCTCCTTGTGTGGAAAAGGATTCATTTATTTAACCAGCCTCAGATCACACCAACTTGTTCACTCGGATAAGAAACCTTTCAGATGTTCTGAATGTGAGAAGAGCTTTAAGACCTCAAGTGTTCTGCTGAGACACCAACAAGTTCACACTGGGGAGAGACCGTTCACCTGCTCTGACTGTGGAAAGGGATTCACTCGCTCATCCAACCTGCGAACACACCAGCACATTCACACCGGGGAGAAACCGTTCACTTGCTCTGAGTGCAGAATGGGATTTTCTCACTCATCCCACCTGCTGAGACACCAACACACTCACAATGGAGAGAGACCGTTCACCTTCTCTGAGTGTGAGATGGGATTCACTCAGTCAACCCATCTTCTAACACACCAGCAAATTGGCAAGTGTCTGGAGGAATTGGATTCTGCTGTTATTGCTGCTGTTAATCACATCCAGGACTGAACCATGTTCATTCTGACAGTTGGGGTGTGTTTTCGCTGATGTTAGTGATCGCTATAACTGGGCTGGAGTTTATTACTCTGGATAAATGTCAAATTAACTAATATTGTTTAAGACACAAAGCTGAGACCTTCATTTCTTCAGGACAAGAAAAGATTAATCAATGTCTTGTTACCAATTGCTGCATTTTTGTGACCTTTTCTCCTTTCTAGTTCTAGATTATTTCAGTTTTCATACCTTGTTACTCTCCTGGACAAGTCCCAGCTCCCCATACCCTCCAGAGTGTCTTTCCTGGCCTTGGAATCTATGGAAGGCATCAGTAACACATCCGTGATCACCAAACACAAATCACAGTTGTTTTCACTGATCCACTTCTTTCCCCAGTCATTCAGGATGGTGATGTTTGTGGAGCTTTCTCTTGTCCTCCACCATTCACGACTGGATGTGGGGGGACTGCAGCTCTGATCTGATCCGTTGTTTGTGGGATCGCTTGGTCCTGCCTGGGACATGCTGCCTCTGCTGTTTAGCATGCTTATAGTCCCGTGTTATAGAGTCACCAGATTGGAATCTCAGTTTTAGGGTGCCCAGTGCTGCTCCTGACTTGTTCTCCTACACTCCATCTTGAACTAGGGGAGGTGATGACTTGGTGGTATTATTGCTGAACTATTAATCCAGAAACTCAGCTAATGATTTGGGGACCGGGTTTCGAATCCTGCCACATCAGTTGGTGGAATTTGAATTCAATGAAAAAAATCTGGAATTAAGAATTTATTGATGACCATGAAACCATTGTTGATTATCGTAAAAAACCCATCTGGTTCACTAATGCCCTTCAGGGAAGGAAATCTGCTCTCCTTACCCGGTCTGGCCTACATGTGACTCCCTCTGAAATGGCCTCGCATGTCACTCAGTTCAAGGGCAACAAGGACTGGGCCATAAATGCTGGCCATCCAGCAATGCCCATTTCCCACGAATGAATAAAAAAGAATTTCAAGTTGAGGACTCCCAGGATGACTCACTTGCACTGTCCACCTCTGTGCTGCTCCCTCTACTCAGGTCTGAACTGCTGGTAGGACAGGATATTCTGGCAGGAAGAATAAAAGGGAAGCAGATTATCTAAATGGTGAGAGATTGTCGAGCTCTGAGATGCAGAGGGATCTGAGTGTTCTGGAGATTGAATAAACTGGGATTGTTCTCCCTGGAAAGACAGAGGCTGAGGCGCGACCTGATAGACGTTTATAAAATTATGAGGGGTGTGGATAGGGTGAACAGTTGGGAGCTTTTTCCCAGGGCAGAAATGACAATTACAAGGGGACAGAAGTTCAAGACAAGGGAGAAAGGTTCAGTGGAGATGTGCAGGGGAAGGTTTTTTTACACAGAGGGTGGTGGGGGCCTGGAATGCACTGCCAAGTGAGGTGGTTGAGGCAGATACCTTAGCGACATTTAAGATTTATCTTGATAAACACATGAACAGACGGGGAATAGAGGGATATAAGCGGTTGGTCTCGATAGGACAATGTGATCAGCGTTGGCCGAAGGGCCTGTTCCTGTGCTGTTCTTTGTTCTTTGCATGAATCACAAAAAGCTGGTAAGCAGGTAAAGCAAGTAATTAGGAAAGCTCTCATTTGTGAGAGGAATTGATTACATAAATATGGAGGTTATGCTTCAGTTATCCAGAGCACCAGTGAGACCACATCTGGAGTACGGTGTACAGTATTGGTCATCTTGTTTAAGCAAGGATGTAAATACATTGGAAGCAGTCGATTGACCAGACTAATGCTAGAAATGTGTGGATTATGGGTAAAGCTTGGACAGGCTAGGTTTGTGTCTGCTGGAGTTTAGAAGAGTAAGATAAATTTGATCGAAACATGGAAGATCCTGAAGGGTCTTGACAGGTTGATGTGGAGAGGATGTTTCCTCTTCTGTGAGAATCTAGAGCTCGGGGTCCCTGTTTAAAAATAAGGGTTCGCACATTTAAAACAGAGATGAGGTGAAATATTTTCTTTCAGAGGGTCGTGAACCTCTTCTGAAAAGGCGGTGGGAGCAGAATCTTTGAATATTTTTAAGGCAGATGTCGATAGATTCTTGGCAAGCAAGTGGGTGATAGATTACTGGGGGTAGGCAGGATGCAGATTTAAGGTTACTATCAGATCAGCCCTGATCTGATTAAATGGTGGAGCAGACTCAAGGGACCAAATAGCCGAATCCTGCTCCTTGTTCCTGTGAGACATTGGCAGTAAGATATGATTCAAAGTATGACTGTGTCAGCCTGTTGCTTGACTGGACTGTTTGACTGTAGGAACGGTCATGTTAATAGTTTGTAGCTCAGTTATGTGTAATGATCAAGTAATTGAAGCTTATTAATCAATTAACCTGATACGATATTCTGCTTAATTATAATACATTCGTATCATGTAACTGGCTTTGTCTGTCGCTGCATCCTTATTTGACAAGTGAAATACATCACATGACCCGAGGTCGGTGTAAACCTACACTTTTATACTTTAATTACAGAGTCCTGTGGATCCCATCAAATCTGGATGAGCTGAGGTCTGGAACTGTTAACTCCTCAGCCATTGACAACAACAGTTATACTTGAATTAGAGGCCATATTGTGTGAAGAAACCAGCTGTGAAGTTTCAAACCTTCAGCATTGTGTCATAAATTAGTTTAATCTTTTAACTTGTAATATCTTAAAAGAAGCAATCACTTTCCTTCACACTATATAACTATCATTGGTTTGAAAAATTAAAGGTTTCAGTTTAATTTTCATAGTGCAGTAGTTATTCTAACTCATTAGTTTTGAACATTTATCAATTGAATGTATCATACTGTATTTGTGTTTCCTGCTATCTCACCTTTTACACACTGATTTGATGCCCACTTTCTTTGGATTTCAGATCTGAAGTAACTTTGTAATTTCTGTATTAGTTTAAGGCTGTGTGTCACTTTGTGTCCTTTTAATTAACTGTGTTCCAAGATCTGGCAACCACTACAAAAACCAGCAAGCACTTTCTTTAACCAAAATATACTGATAGTCACCTGCCCCAATGAGAACTCTACAGGATTTCTACACATCAATGAGACATTTGAGACAATGAACCCAAATGTTAACCATTAGGATCTGACACCATAAACTTGCTTTTCTCAATTAAGTGACAAAGAAGATGTCTTTAGGCCTCCATTATCTCAGTACAAAGCCATAAAATTTAATGAAATCACAGAAAAGGCATGTGGGGCAAACTCTGAAAGTAACTGACACATTAGAGGGCCAGTCGGGAGATTGCAGGAAATGGTCAGTAGATGACCATCACCATTAAGAAACCAATCAGAAACTGATTACACACCACCTAAATCAATCAGGGACTGATCATGGTGAACCAGAGTTCAGGAACACCATTGATCGTGTACAGGAGCTGTGTCTAGAAAGGGTTAATAACCATCAGCTTGCAGCTGCCCAGTTCACAGCTCAGAGAAGCTGAGCAGGAAGAAGATAGACGACGTCAACAGAACAAGAAACAGCGCCTCAGTCGGCTGGAAGTTGTGAGCCAGCGTTACAAAGTGAACTGACTGCTTCCACTGCCTTTGTTAAGTTTTGCATTTTGTACTTATGTGATTAACTTAGTAAATTCTGTAAAGCTTGTAACAAGATTTGCACCCAGTATGGTCCTGTAGCTAGTTGTAAATGAAAGTCCCTTTTAGATCAGCTCTCCCAACTAAACCCAACAATTGTAATTGACTTTAAGTCTTACATTTAAGTTGAGGTGAACCCACATCTTTCAGAAAATCTCTGCCAACTTTGGCACAAGCCCCCAGCTGTTAGCCAGGAATTCTTTGCAGGATTAACTTGGGAACAGTGTGCTTTTATCATTTCTGGAACCTAGGTCAATGCGGGGTGGTCAGTCTGGTTTTATCATTGACTCTTCTGTAGCAATTTGACACAACTGAATAGCTTGCTCAGGATAGAGAGCTCTGAATCAAGGATATTGCCTCTGTTCTGCAGACAAGTAACTATACTCTGTCTATTATTGCAGTGCTGTAATAAAGTCAGTTAAAGACAATCTGTTGTTGGGAGTTTGATTATCTGATGTATGAAACCACAAGATTCAATATTTAGAGTCAACAAGATGAACAAGGAAACACATCAGGGCCCAAAACTACAGCTGGATATTCACAGGAGAAAGTCTGTTACCCAACATCTTGAGTGGACAGAACAGAGAAAGGTCCCAACTGTAAGAAACCCTCCAAACATTTGTAAATATATTTCAAATGTTGACAGGTCCCAATCCCCAGTTTCCATTAAATTGAAATCAATGAAAGATCTGAGACAGACAGATGGGTTGAAAGCAGTGCAGGGCCCACATGTACTGAGAAACCAAATCCAGGGACCACTTACACCGAGACACCAAATCCAGGCAGCATTTGCGCTTTGATGTTGATTTATCAGGTAGAAGTTGTTTGCAATAAATCCCCAATTTTAAATTAAATCTACAAGATTTAACTATCTGGCCAGAATGAACATTCTAATTGGTAAATTCAAAAGATTTATTAACCATTAAAAGGTAGAAAGGTAACAAGTTAGAAAGATAAAAAGCAAAGTTTGAATCAACAGTGATTGACAGGAGGAGGAGAAAGCTCATCTTTAACAATAAAACAGACGTCTCACAACTTTCACGGTTGATCAGGCCAAAGAAGTGAAATGATAATCAGACAAGGTGGATAACATGTTAACAGAATGGTGACTCAAACCTTTATTTTTACCCCTTCAACTCACATTTCCTTAACTCAGATTAGCCACAGTATTGAATGATAATTGATTAACTTAATTGTCTGATTGGCCCCTGACACCTCCGAGCATCTCCTGATGTCTGAGTACAAAGGTCTCCTGAATAAATGAGACAACTTGGGTAAGGTCCCATTTATTCCCCAACTTAATGTAACTTGTCAAAGCCATAAATGTTTTGTGAGCTCTACCTTATCTTTCTAGATTGGCTGGAAAACATAATTTGACAGTTCTCATGATTTATGACCAGTGTACGTAAAATCATATTATTTATTATAATAAAACATTACAAACTTGTGTTACAGGTTATTTTTAACACACTCAATGAGTGCCTTATTCGAGTCTTTACGTCGCTTGTTGACGTTTTTGTCAACCTCTAGTGGAACCACAGTCGAGGTCCCACCGATCTAAATTGAGGAACATGAGCTGAGGTCAGCTGATGGTCACAAAGTATGCCGTCCATAAGTCATCCCAGATCTAACTGGGCCTAATGAGCCAAGTTGTCGGTACCCATTGAACCATGCTCCACCATAACTGGGGGTGGAATTTGGAATATTGCAAACATGCCAGATTAAGTATATTGAATTAAGGGACAATTTCGTGTCACCAATCGGCCAACATACCCGTTTTTGGAATGTGGGAGGAAACCGGAGAACCCGGAGAAAACCCACGCAACCACAGGGAGAATGTGCAAACTCCCACAGGCATTGACCCAAACCGTGGATACGATTCAGGCCTCTGTATCTGCACAGCACAGCACAGCAAACAGTGGTTGTCACTGAGCTGACGTGTTGCCCATTGGTCACCTGCAGATGTAAAAGGTGCCTTTAATAAACATAAGCATAAACATACAGACAACGAGCCAAACATACAATGATGGAGTGTTCCATACAAGTCCATATGGCCTCCTGGCAGGCTGCGAGCCCCATGGTCTGACAAGCTCCAAGCTTGTATTGCGGTAGTAATCATCTCTCACCTGTCATTGAAGATCCCCAACAGCTCCAACGTGAGTGACAGGGTGAGTCTTGAAATTTGTTGGGCGAATGACTGGTATCTCTTTATTCCCAGGTACGTGATGAGGCTGTTGTTCTTCTCCAGCCACTTTCCCCTGGCGCCAACAACAAAACCAAAGAAACGGGGATCCAGGCATCCAGTCAACTTTTCAACTTCAGGTCCAAGATGTTGGTACTTCATGCACTTTTCATTCCACGTCTTTTCCAGACTGCCGCAATTGTCCTCAAAACGAACTGTCACATCCACCACTGCAACCCTTTGATCCTTCTCCCTCTTGAAGATGATGTCTGGCTTCCAGAGGGTACCGTTTTTGCCAATGAGTCTTGGTTCGAGGTAAGATGTCCAGCCGTATTTTCCAACATAATTGCGCAGCTGTTCCAAGATCGTATTATGGCGTTTGATCCTGCGGTTCTTTACAAATGGGCAGAAGCCAGAAATATGACCGAGAGTTTCACATCTTCGACAGGTTTTTGTGGCAAAGGGTTGCCCTCTTGACAGGGTCACCCTCGCGGGATGCAGATTACATCTTAACAGGTTATTAATGTAACGATGAGATTTAAGTTGGTCCGCAGCCTTCATCCAACTGTTTGATATCTTATCATGATTGTAATAGTGTATACCAATGACTTGACAGGTTAGCCGTCTCCATTTGTCGAATTCCCAATCTCTCCAACCCGCATACTTGTTTTGTGGTTTGCTGGAATCTGCCTCTTCCGCACCAATCATTGGTATCGCAGCCCTGATCATATCCATCTCCTCATTGCTGCTCTCTTCTGGAGTTGGCATGAAGTCCTCGATTTCCCTCAGTGCCTTGAGAGATCTCAGATCTTCGATGTTTTCGCCAATGTTCTGCTCACAGAACCGGAAGGAAGCCCGAATGACTCGGTCTGACCAGTCTGACAAGTACATCTATTGATTAAGTGCTGATTCTTCAATTGTCTCAGAATGAAGGTTCTTCACTTCACCAATATGAGGATGTTAACCCGAGGGTCCCGTCTGCTTGCTCAGGCAGAGGTGAAAGATCACACGGCTTCTATTTGGAAGGAGAGCAGGGAGCTCACCCTGCTGAGACCAATATTACCCCTCACCCAATCTCACTGCAAACAGAACACTGCTCATTATCACATTGTTGATGTGGTTTACCCCGCTGAGACCAATATTACCCCTCACCCAATCTCACTGAAAACAGGTCACTGCCCCTAACCACATTGATGTTTGTGGAGGCTGACTGTACAGAGATGTCCTGAGGTTTCTGTCGACTCCAGCCCAGTTACTGTACTTTGCAGCAACATCATCAACACTTCCCCAATGTCAGAATGAACAAGGTTCAGTCCTGAATCTGATGAACAACAGCAGAATCAGAGCAGAGCCGTCATCTGTGAACTCGCTGGTGTTTCACCAGATTGGATGATTCGGTAAATCTCTTCCCGCACTCGGAGCAGGTGAACGGCCTCTCCCCAGTGTGAATGCGCTGGTGTGTCAGCAGGTGGGATGATCGTGCAAATCCCTTTCCACACTCGGAGCAGGTGAACGGCCTCACCTCAGTGTGAATTTGTTGATGCGTCAGCAGGTTGGAGGACTGAGCGAATCCCTTCCCACACTTGGAGCAGATGAATGGCTTCTCCCCAGTGTGAATTCGCTGGTGTGCAGTGAGATGAGATGATCGCCTGAACCCAGTCCCACAGTGAGAGCACTGGAACGGTCTCTCCTCAGTGTGAACAAGCTGATGGGACATCAGTTCACCAGAACTTTTAAAGCACTTCCCACACTCTGGACACTTAAAAGGTCTCTTGTCAGTGTGAACTCGTTGGTGTGTCTGAAGGTGGGTTGCTGTCCTGAAACTCTTCCCACACTGTGAGCAGCTGAACAGTGTGTACTCGGTGTGAATGCGCTGGTGCTCCCTCAGTCCGTGTGGGCTTTTAAAGCTCTTCTCACAATTGGAGCATTGAAACTCTCTCTTGTCAGTGTGAACTTGCTGGTGTTTCAGCAGGTGGGATGAGCGAGTGAATCCGTTTCCACACACCGAGCAGGTGAACGGCCTCTCCCCGGTGTGGAGTCGCTCATGCAGCTGAAGGCAGATGAACTGAGCGAATCTCTTCCCACATACGGAACAAATGAACGGCCTCTCCCCGGTGTGTCTGCGTCGATGAATTTCCAGCTCAGATGGGGATCTGAATCCCTTCCCACAGTCCACACATTTCCACCGCTTCTCCCTGGCGTGAATGGTGCTTTTTGCTTCCATGTTCAAAGGCCGATGATATTCAAGTCCTGATGAATCGAGTGACTCCGTCAGATTTTGATGTGATGTTTGGTTTGACTTTCCTGATCGTGAACATTTCAAACATTCTGTAAAATGAATTTAAGACAGAATCAAGGAAATGTAAAAGAGAACCCACAAAAACACAAAGTGAGGTTGTGAAATTGAGCAAAATTAATCTTGTAATTTGTGGGGCCAGCGCTAGGAAAAAGTGACCCTGAAAACTGCTGGTTTCTCATAAAAACCCAACTGGTTCACTAATGTTCTTTAGAGAAGGGAACCTGCCACCCAGTCGAGGCTTACACAAGACTCTGGCTTCCATGGGAGGAGAGAGAGATGTGAAGGAGAGGGTAAAAGAGATGAACTTCATAGATCCGTAACTGAATTTGAATTTCGAAAGAATCTCCCAAACCCATAACTCCACCCACAGAAAGATAAGAGCAGCTGATGCCTGGAAAAACCATCACCTCCAAGACACACACCAGCGAGTTCAGACTGGGGAGAGACCAGACTCCTGCTCCACATGTGAGAAAGATACAATCGATCATCTAATCGGCTGACACACCGGCGAGTTCAGCAGTGATTACTGGGATTGGATTCTGCTGTTGTTGCTGCTGTTAATCCAAGACTGAACTCTGTTCATTCTGATAGTTTGAACATAAGAAATAGGAGCAGGAGTAGGCCATCTAGCCCCTCGAGCCTGCCCCGCCATTCAATAATATCATGGCTGATCTGAAGTGGATCAGTTCCACTTACCCACCTGATACCTGTTGGGTTTGTTTCTGTTGATGTTTACAATCTCTGGATGTTTAATATTCTGGAACTTGGCTTGTTTTACCTTGTGACCCTTACTCTTCCAATAAAGTATCTTTCTTTGGTCTATAGCAAATAGTGATTTACTTGTAATTTTTTTCAACTGAATCAGAGCAGAGGAATAACCTCTCCCCAGTGTGAATTTGCTGGTGTACTGTGAGGTGAGATAATCGCCTGAACTCAGTCCCAAAGTGAGAGCACCTGAACGGTCTCTCGTCAGTTTGGACACGTTGATAGGATATCACTTCCCTGGAACTTTTACAGCTCTTCTCGTAGTCTGGGCAATTAACAAAATCACTCAAGTGTGAACACGTTTGTGTGTCATATGGTGGGATGACTGAATGAATCCCTTTCCATCTCTGGAGCATTTGAACAATCTCCCCCCAGTGTGAATATGTCAGTGAGCCAACAGGTTGGCTGATGGAGTGAAATCAGTCCAACACACAGAGCCGGTGAACGGCCTCTCCCCGGTGCACGATGAGCTTCCAGCTCAGACGGGTAACTGAATCCCTCATCACTGTCCTCACTGTTCCATGGTTCCTCCCCGGGATGTTTATATTTGTAGCTCCTGAGGCCAGATGATCAACTGAAGCCGCGTCCACACAGAGAACAGTTTCATCTACTGTGAACAATGCTTTTTCCTTCAATGTTTAAAATCCGAATGATAATCAAGTTACCGTTAACTGGGCAGCTCCGTCAGATCCTGATGTGATGTTTGTTCGAAGATTCCTGACTGCAAATCCTCCACTTCTAAAACTCTGTGACACTGAATTTAAAAGAAAAAAAATGTGAGAGAGAACCCACAAAAACACAAAGGCAGGTTGTGAAATGGAGCTGAATGAATCTGGTAATTTCTGGGGCCGGCACCAGGAAAAAGTGACCATGAAAATTCTGGAGTGTCATAAAAACCCAAGTGATTCACTGATGTCCTGCAGGGAAGGGATTAAATGTCACCCATTCAATAGGATCATGGCTGATCTGACATTCCTCATGTCCACTTTCTTGCCCTTTTCCCGTAACCCTTGATTTCCTTACTGTTCAAAAATATACACAAGGGCTTTGCCCGCACAGCTCTCTGTGGCAAGGAGTTGCAAAGACTCTCAACCCTCTGGGAGAAGAAATTGCTCCTGATCTCAGTCTTAAATTGGCACCTTTTATTCTGAGACTGTGCCCTCTGGTCCCAGACTCTCCCATGAGAGGAAACATCCGCTCAGCATTTACCCTCTCAAGTCCCTTAAGAATCCGATATGCTTCAATGAGATCACCCCTCATTCTTCTAAATTCCAATGAGGAGAGTCCCAACCTGTTTAACCTTTCCTCATAAAACAATCCCTCCATAACAGGGATAATCCAAGTGAATCTACTGTAAACTACCTCCAATGAAATAATGTTTTTCCTTAAATAAGGAGACCAAAACTGCTCACAGTCCTCCAGATATGGTCTCGCCAGTACCTTGTACAGTTGCAGCAAGACTTCCCTACTCATATACTCCAACCATGGTGGCACTGCAGTTAGCACTGCTGCTTCACAGCGCCAGAGACACGGGTTCGATTCCCGGCTTGGGTCACTGTCTGTGTGGAGTTTGCGCATTCTCCCTGTGTCTGCGTGGGTTTCCTCCGGGTGCTCCAGTTTCCTCCCACAGTCCAAAGATGTGCAGGTTAGGTGAACTGGCCATGCTAAATTCTCCCTCTGTGTACCTGAACAGGTGCCAGAGTGTGGCGACTCGGGGATTTTCACTGTAACTTCATTGCATTGTTAATGTAAGCCTACTTGTGACAAATGAATAAACTTTACTTTACTTGAAATAAGGGCCAACATTCTATTAGGCTTCCTGATTACCAACTGCACCTGTGTGCTAGGTTTCTGTGTTTTGTGCAGAAGTCCCCCAAGTCCTGTTGTGTTGCAGCTTTACAGAATTTTCCCCCATTTAAATAATACTCCCCTGATCTCCCTTCCAAAATGAACTGTTTCACATTTTCCCACATTATCATAGAGTCCCTACAGTGCAGAAGGAGGACATTCAACCTATGGGTCGCACCAATTCTCTCACATAGTATCTTACCCAGAGCCTCTCTCCCACCCTATCCCCATACCCTCACACATTTACCATGGCTAATCCATCTAACCTACATGTCTTGGGACACTAAGGGAAATGGCTAACCCACTTAATCTGCACATCTCTGGACTGTGGGAGAAAACCTGAGCACCTGGAGGAAACCCACACAGAGGAAAGCTGCTGGATTATCATAAAAACCCAAGTGTTATGCTGATGTCTGTCAAGAAAGGAAATCTGGCACCTGGTCTCAAGTGGAGACAGAGAGAAGTAGAAGGGGCCGGGGTGAAGGAGAGGGATTTTATACATCTAGAACTCAATGGGAACTTTGACAGAATCTCCCAAATCCTCAACCTCCACCACCTAGAAGGACCGAGGTAGCAGGTAGATGTGAACGCCATCACCTCCGAGTTTCTCCCCCCACAACTCGCACACAATCCTGACTTGTCTGAAATCCAGTACTAAAAGAACTGAAACTTCTTTCATATAAACACTGGGAAGACTGAACCCATTGTCTTCAGTCCCCACTACAAACTCCACTCCCTCACCAGCAACTCTATCTTCCTGGTAACTGTCTGAGGCTGAACCAAACTGTTCACAACCATGGTGAAATATTTCATCCCAAGATGAGCTTCCAACCACATATCCACAACATCATCAAAATCGCCTATTCCCATCTCAGTGACATCGCCCGACTCCACCCCAGTCTCACTTCATCTGGAACTCTCATCCATTCCAATGTGACGTGGAGCTCAAGGATATGGAACTGACCAAATTGCTCCACAGAGAGTACAGTAAGTCTCACAACACTAGGTTAAAGTCCAACAGGTTTATTTGGAATCATGAGCTTTTGGAGCACTGCTCCTTCCTCAGGTCACTCACCTGATGGACTTTAACCTGGTGTTGTGAGACTTCTTACTATGCCCAACCCAGTCCAATGCCGGCATCTCCACATCATGGCTACCACGGAGAGTTAGCATGGATTTAAGTTGCCAAATGCATTTCCTTCTATGTTGTAATCTCTGCATCACTGGAAATTGATAAAGCAGCCACACTGCTGTATATTTCAAGACAAAAAATATGGGATCATAAATAACATATCTCTCTCCCATACAAATTTACAGTTCATTTAAATGTTAGCCCTCTTCTGGGAAAACTGAATTGTGAACATTGGGTAAGAGGCTACCCTATTAGCCAGATAAACTGAGGGAACTAAAAGATGTCAATGTCTTTGAGAGAGAAACAAAAATATACCTGGGCCTAGTCCTGTTCCTGAATCCGGTCTTCATCTGTAACCTTTCCAGAGTCTGCAGCCTCCCTGGATTCACTTCCTTTCCCTTCAGTTGCTGCAAGTCCCCAATTTCCCCCAGAATGAGAAAAGAAATGGAAAGGGGGAAACATTGATTTCCTCCCAGATGTTGCCCAGAGGAGGGAGTTTGGACAACTTCCGCATTGTGACGTCCATAATAGAGTTCTGCCTAAATCAGCCAATAGGAATCATTCTGCTCCGCGATGACGTCTCCGGGTTCCAGTGCTCAGGCCCGGGCGCGCGGACCCGGGAGCCCCGCCCCCACCCATTGTTCCCCCTCCCCCTTCACCTCTTCCAGCCACGGTTTCCAATCAACCGGCTGACGGCTCCGGCCAGAGCGAGAAGCCGCGTCGTGATCGCCCCCTCCCTCGGCCCGGGACTGCGCATGTCCAAGGGAGAGGGGAAGATGCGCATGTGCGGGGGGAGCCAACCATTTGACCTGTATGCTGAGGTGTTGGCCAATGGAAAGTTGGAGGACCGGAAGTTCTCTGGTCCTCCAGCCAATCAGAGCTCCCCCATTGTCTGAATGCGGAAGTGGACAATGAGCTTGTTCGGCTGTTCATTCCTGCCCAGCAAAGCTGCTGCTGCTCTCACTCTGAATGAAGATTGAGCTTCAGACAGACTCAAACTTCCTTCTGTCTTCAACATCTGTGAGTAAAACACTTTCTTTTCTCTCCCTTTCCAGTTCTTTTCTCATTCTGGGGGAAATTGGGGACTTGCAGCAACTGAAGGGAAACGGAGTGAATCCAGGGAGGCTGCAGACTCTGGAAAGGTTGGCCCAGGTTTCTCTTTCTCTTAAAGACATTGACATCCTTTGCTCCCTCAGTTTGACTCATTGATTTGTCTGGCTAAAAGGTCCCTTTCCTAATGTTCACAATTAAAGGGCTGGTTTCCCCAGGTGATGGCTGGCATTTAAAAGGACAATAAATTAATATAGGACAGAGATATGCCTTGTATTGTTATATTGTAGATTTGGTATAATATTTATGGTTCTGTAACAAAGTACGTTTATTATTAATTCTCGTTTTATAATGTAGCACTGAAGCTATGTTATATATTTTCACTCATTGAGTCATTACGGCGCAGAAGGAGTCCATTCAGTAACTCGAAACCATGCCGACTCTCTGTAGAACAATCCAGTCAGTCCCATTCCCTTTCTATATTCCCTTTCCCCTGCAAGTTTATTTCCTTCATGTGCCCATCTAATTTCTGAAATATATTAAAGGGGACAGTAAACTAATATCGGACAGAGACGTGTCTGATGTTGTTTTTTATTCATCCTTGGGACACGGGCATTGCCGGCTGGGCCAGCATTTATTGCCCATCCCCAATTGCCCTTGAACTGAATGGCTCGCTCGGCCATTTCAGAAGCTGGGTGAGAGTCAACCACATTGCTGTGGCTCTGGAGTCACATGTAGGCCAGACTGGGTAAGGACGGCAGATTTCCTTCCCTAAAGCACATTAATGAACCAGATGGGTTTTTTGGTCAATCGACAATGGTTTCATGGTCATCAGTAGATTCTTAATTCTAGATTTTGTTTTCAAATTCAAATTCCACCATCTGCCGTGGCAGGATTCAAACCCGGGTCCCCAGAACATCAGCTAAGTTTCTGGATTAATAGAACATAGAACATAGAACAGTACAGCACAGAACAGGCCCTTCGGCCCACGATGTTGTGCCGAGCTTTATCTGAAACCAAGATCAAGCTATCCCACTCCCTATCATCCTGGTGTGCTCCATGTGCCTATCCAATAACCGCTTAAATGTTCCTAAAGTGTCTGACTCCACTATCACTGCAGGCAGTCCATTCCACACCCCAACCACTCTCTGCGTGAAGAACCTACCTCTGATATCCGTCCTGTATCTCCCACCACGAACCCTATAGTTATGCCCCCTTGTAATAGCTCCATCCACCCGAGGAAATAGTCTTTGAACGTTCACTCTATCTATCCCCTTCATCATTTTATACACCTCTATTAAGTCTCCCCTCAGCCTCCTCCGCTCCAGAGAGAACAGCCCTAGCTCCCTCAACCTTTCCTCATATGACCTACCCTCCAAACCAGGCAGCATCCTGGTAAATCTCCTCTGCACTCTTTCCAGCGCTTCCACATCCTTCTTATAGTGAGGTGACCAGAACTGCACACAATATTCCAAATGTGGTCTCACCAAGGTCCTGTGCAGTTGCAGCATAACCCCACGGCTCTTAAACTCCAACCCCCTGTTAATAAAAGCTAACACACTATAGGCCTTCTTCACAGCTCTATCCACTTGAGTGGCAACCTTTAGAGATCTGTGGATATGGACCCCAAGATCTCTCTGTTCCTCCACAGTCTTCAGAACCCTACCTTTGACCCTGTAATCCACATTTAAATTTGTCCTACCAAAATGAATCACCTCACATTTAACAGGGTTAAACTCCATTTGCCATTTTTCAGCCCAGCTTTGCATCCTATCTATGTCTCTTTGCAGCCTACAACAGCCCTCCACCTCATCCACTACTCCACCAATCTTGGTGTCATCAGCAAATTTACTGATCCACCCTTCAGCCCCCTCCTCTAAGTCATTAATAAAAATCACAAAGAGCAGAGGACCAAGCACTGATCCCTGCGGCACACCGCTAGCAACCTGCCTCCAATCCGAAAATTTTCCATCCACCACCACCCTCTGTCTTCGGTCAGACAGCCAGTTACCTATCCAATCGGCCAACTTTCCCTCTATCCCACACCTCCTTACTTTCATCATAAGCCGACCATGGGGGACCTTATCAAACGCCTTACTAAAATCCATGTATATGACATCAACTGCCCTACCTTCATCAACACACTTAGTTACCTCCTCAAAAAATTCTATCAAATTTGTGAGGCACGACTTGCCCTTCACGAATCCGTGCTGACTATCTCGGATTAATCCGCATCTTTCTAAATGGTCGTAAATCCCATCCCTAAGGACCCTTTCCATCAATTTACCAACCACCGAAGTAAGACTAACCGGTCTATAATTACCAGGGTCATTTCTATTCCCTTTCTTAAACAGAGGAACAACATTCGCCATTCTCCAGTCCTCTGGCACCATCCCCGTGGACAGCGAGGACCCAAAGATCAACGCCAAAGGCTCTGCAATCTCATCCCTTGCCTCCCACAGAATCCTAGGATACATTTCATCAGGCCCAGGGGACTGGTGATTAATACTACAAGGCTATCCGCTCCCCTGTTGTTATATGGTACAGATTAGATATATTATTTATAGCTCTGTAATAAAATACACTTATTATATCTGGCTGTGTAATTTTGGACTGCAGCTATATTATATATTTCCAACAATCTCTTCTCTCAGAGAATTGTTAGTGTCTAGATTTCTCTTCCATAGGGACCAGTGGAGGGATTGAATATATTCAAGGATGAGTTAGACAGTGTTTGAATGACAAGGGAGTCAATAATTATTGGGAACAGGCTGGAAAATGGAGAGAAAGCTCAGATGAGGAAGGATTTCTTCACTCAAGGATGTGGTGATGTTTTGGATTCTCTACCCCAGAGGACTACAGAGCCTCAGTCATCAAGAATTTTCAAGAGAGGGGTTGATAGGTTTCTAGATATTGAAGATATCGATGGATATGGGGGACAGTGTGGGGAAAATAATGCAGAGGTAGATCAACCAATAATCTCAATGAATGGTTGAGCAGACTCGATGGGCCGAATGCTGACTGCAGCTCCTATTTGTTCTGATTTCTGTGCTGGACAGGAAGCAGTGAGCATGGATCTGTCAATCAGCCTCAATCAGCACCTTCAGGAGAATTGGGAGGGTGAATATTAGATACAGCAGAGTGAGAATGGAGGGAGAGTGTGTGGGATGGAGATTCACGGCTTTTGGGGAATGGGAGAGGAAAGAATGTTCATTAGAATCATAGAATTGCTCCATCTTATCAACCGTCCCTGAGCTTTCACAATGAATCCCACTTCTGAGGACACCCTTATCTCTGACTTGTCTGTACTGCTGGCAGTCTCACAAAGCAGCTGCCTGTGTGCTGATACGGGAGGCCCTGCTGGGCAAGTTTAATGCTCCATGACTGTGTCTTTAAAGAATGCTCCATAAACTAGAAATGTAGATTTGAATTTCGATCGTATTCTGAATTGCAATGTTTTTTTTCTAAATTGACTTATAGGATATTAGACAAGGAGAAATCAGACAGAAATCTCCAACATCACATCGAGATCTGACAGAGTGACTCGACTTCTTGGGACCTGAATATCATCGGCCTTTGAATCTAGCAGGAGAAATGCTTGTTTGGCCTCTTGGCTTCAAAAGATTGTAAACATCGCTGTGACTAGAAATGCATTGAGATACACACACCCGAGTGAGAGTGTTCCAGTGCACTGAGTGTGGAAAGAGCTTTAACCAGTTACACAGCCTGAAAATACATCGCAGCATTCACAGCGGGGAGAGATTGTACCCGTGACCTGTGTGAGATTTAACTGATTGTTTAACCTGGAGAGTCACAAGGACACCCGCACCATGGAGAAACCGTGGAAATGTGGAGACTGTGGGAAGGGATTCATATCCCCATCTCAGCTGGAAATTCATCAACGCAGTCACACTGGGGAGAGACCATTCACCTGCTCTGTGTGTGGGAAGGGATTCACTCAGTTATCCAGCCTGCAGAAACACAATCTCACTCACACCAATGAGAGACCATTTAAATGCTGTGACTGTGGGAGTGGTTTTAAAAGCTCTCAGGATCTGGTGTCCCACCAGCGCATTCACACTGAGGAGAGACCGTTCAGCTGCTCTCACTGCACAAAGAAATTTAGAACTTCATCCAACCTGCAGATACACCAGCGAGTTCACACTGGGGAGAGACCGTTCACCTGCTCTGTGTGTGGGAAGGGATTCACTCAGTCATCCAGCCTGAAGACACACCGAGTCATTCATACCAATGAGAGACCCTTTAAATGCTGTGACTGTGGGAATGGCTTCAAAAGCTCTCAGAAACTGATCGTCCACCAGCGCATTCACACTGAGGAGAGGCCGTTCAGCTGCCCTCACTGCTCAAAGAGATTTAGAATATCTGCAGCATTGCTGAACCATCAGCGAGTTCACACCAGGGAGAGACCATTCACCTGCTCGGTGTGTGCGAAAGGATTCACTCAGTTATCCAGCCTCCGCAGACACAACATCACTCACACCCAGGAGAGACCCTTTAAATGTTCTGACTGTGGGAGTGGCTTCAAAAGCTCTCATGAACTGATTACCCACCAGCGCATTCACACTGGGGAGAGACCGTTCAGCTGCTCTGACTGTGGGAAGGGATTCGCTCAGTCATGCAACCTACGGGTACATCAGCGAGTTCACACTGGGCAGAGGCTGGTCACCTGCTCTGTGTGTGGGAAGGGATTCACTCGGTCAGCAAACTTGGTGAAACACCAGTGAGTTCACAAGTGATTACAGTTCTGGGATTATTCTTGTGAATCTTTCTTGCCCCTTCTCCAGTGCCTTTATTTCCTTTTTCTAAATGGAGATCACTAATAGAACGTAGAACAGTACAGCACAGGAACAGACCCTTCAGCCCACGATATTGGGTCGAACATGATGCCAAATTAAACTTATCCGTTCTGCCTGCCCTTGGTCCATATTCCTTGCATATTTATGTGTTTATCTAAACGCCCCTATCGTATCTGCCTCCACCACCTGTGCTGCAGCGTGTTCCAGACACGACCACTCTCTGTGCAAAGGAAAAACTTGCCCCTCACATCTCCTTTGAACTTTCCCCCTCTCTCCTGAAGTGCATGCCCCCTAGTATTAGAAATTTTAACTCTGGGGAAAAAGATTCTGACTGTCAACCCTATCTCTGTCTCTCATAATTTTATAGACTTCAATCAGCTCTCCCCTCAATTTCTGCAGTTTCAGAGAAAACAACCCTAGTTTGTCCAGCCTCTCATTATAGCTCATCCCCTCCAATCCAGGCAGCATCCTGGTAAACATCTTCTGCACCCTCTCCAAATGCTCTGCATCCTTCCTGTAATGTAGCGAACAGAATTGAATGCACTATTCTAAGTGCGGTCCAACCAAGGTTTTATAAAGCTGCAACATGACATCCTGAATAAAGGATGTCAGACTCAATAAAGGCAAGCATGCTATCTGCCTTCTTTACCACCTATCTACTGGTGTGGCCAATTTCAGGGAGCTCTGGACTTGAACCCCAAGATCATTGCTGTTCAGGGGTCTGCCATTAACTGGATACTTACCCTTAATATTTGATCTCCCAAAGTGCAGCACCTCACACTTGCCTGGATTAAAATCCATCTGCCATTTCTCCGCTCATATCTGCAGCTGATCTACATCCCACTGTATCCTTTGACAACCTTCTACATTATCTACAACTCCATCTAGCTTTGTGTTGTCTGCAAACTTACTAACCCACCCATCCACGTTTTCATCCAAGTCATTTATATGTATCCCAAAGAGCAAAGGTCCCAGTACGGATCCCTGCAGAACACCACTCGTCACAGACCTCCAGTCAGAAAAACACCCTTCCACCACTATTTTCTGACTTCTATGGGCAAATCAATTCTGAATCCAAGTGGCCAAGTCACCGTGAATCCCATGCATCTTAATCTTCTGGATGAGGCGACCATGAGGGACCTTGTTGAAAGCCTCACTAAAATCCATGTACACAACATCCACTGCTCTACCCTCAATGGTCACCCTTGTCAGCTCCTCAATAGAATCAATCAAGTTAGAAAGATGTTGACATTGCTGCCAGTGTAGTCTGGTGATGAAAATATAGACTGGTTCAGTGAAATGTCGGTAACAGGTAGAATTGATATCTAATGAGGACTTTAGCAAGGGAGGTGTTGCATAAGGTTAAATCTCATGGGATCCAGGGTGAAGTAGCTAAATGGATACAAAATTGGCTGGATGATAGAAGACAGGGGGTGGTTATAGAGGGTTGTTTTTCAAACTGGAGGCCTGTGACCAGTGGTGCACCACAGGGATCAATGCTGAGTCTACTCTTATTTGTCATTTATAATAATGATTTGGATGAAAATTTAGGAGGCATGGTTAGTAAGTTTGCAGATGACACCAAGATTGGTGGCACAGTGGACAGTGAAGAAGGTTATCTCAGATTGCAACGGGATCTTGATCAATTGGGCTAGTGGGCTGATGAATGGCAAATGCAGTTTAATTTAGATAAATGCGAGGTGATGCATTTTGGTAGACTGAATCAGGGCAGGACTTACTCAGTTAATGGTAGGGCGTTGGGGAGAGTTACAGAACAAAGAGATCTAGGGGTACATGTTCACAGCTCCTTGAAAGTGGAGTCACAGGTGGACAGCGTGGTGAAGAAGGCATTCAGCATGCTTGGTTTCATTGGTCAGAACATTGAATACAGGAGTTGGGACGTCTTGTTGAAGTTGTACAAGACATTGGTAAGGCCACACTTGAAATACTGTGTACAGTTCTGGTCACCCGATTATAGAAAGGATATTATTAAACTAGAAAGAGTGCAGAAAAGATTTACTAGCATGCTACCAGGCCTTGATGGTTTAAGGTATAAGGAGAGGCTGGATGGACTGGGTGTTTTTTCCCTGGAGCGTAAGAGACTTGGGGGTGATCTTATAAAGGTCTAAGTAAAGTAACGTTTATTTATTAGTCACAAGTGGGCTTACATTAACACTGCAATTAAGTTATTGTGAAAATCCCCTAATCGCTGCAACGTGGCACCTGTTCGGGTACACTGAATGAGAATTTAGCATGACCAATGCATCAAACCTGCACATCTTTGGATTGTGGGAGGAAACTGGAGAACCCGGAGGAAACCTACGCAGACACGGGGAGAATGTGCAAACTCCACACAGACAGAGGGCATAGGTTTAAGGTGAGAGGGGAGAGATACAAAAGGGTCCAGAGGGGCAATTTTTTCACAGAGGGTGGTGGGTGTCTAGAATGATTGCCCCTGAATGGAGTGACTTGCTCAGCCATTTCAGAGGGGCAGTTAAGATTCACCCACATCGCTGTGTGGGTCTGGATTCACATGTAGGCCAGACCGGGTAAGGATGGCAGATTTCCTTCCCTAATAGGGAGCATTAATAGGGTGAACTGGACAGGTTTTTACAACAATCGATGACAATTTCATGGTCACCGTTACTGAGACTAACTTTATATAATTCCAAATTGATTCACTGAATTCAAATCCCACCAGCTGCCTGTCCCCAGATCCTTTGCTGGGTCTCTGCATTACTCGGCCAGCGACATTCCCACCACCTCCCCGTGAATGGAATATTCCACAGACCCTTAGTTAAACGGGAAGGAGAAAAGAGAGGCTTTGACCTTTGGATGACCTCATCATGAACTAAAGAAACCTTAAAGCTGACCATTCTGTAAAAGTTTGAAAACTTTATTTTTATAAAACACAGAGTAAGAAACAGGTGAAAAGTAACGATGGACGTTCTGACTGACATCAGAAACATTGATTGACCGGATAAACACTCACTACATCACAGAGCGATCCTCAACCATTAAAGAATTGACCCACAATAAGGAATGAGAGAGCCTTATAAAAAGGGGCAGGAGTTTACACAGAGAGGTGACACCCACAGCTGCTCAGGATAATGGAATTCAGTTCAGGAAGGGGATAAAGTGAGAAGCTTTTGTGATTCAAGACAGAAGTATTGAACAATCTGGAATCAGTGCTTATCGAGCTTGCTGACCAGCTGAACACTTCAATTAATCTCATCATAAAAACTCCCAGTGTAAATAACATGGATTTGACTGACAAATGTTGAAGTGTTGGTTTAGAGCCACAAGTTTTGACTTCCCATTTGAGCCTGGGACACCTTTCTGTCTCTGTTGCTCGTGTCAATGACAGCCAGGCAACGGAGCTGAGGGCTGAATTTAGCTGCGAATAACAGGCCTGCATGGCAGTTGGGAAACTGCCATGGGGATCACACTAATAGAGAGACAGGAAGGCGCTGGAGGACTGACTGGGAAATGGGCCTCCAACCAATCGGGGCTCGGGAGGGGGTGACCAGGGCTGATGGTGACGTGACCCCCGGGGTTCAGTGTCCCTGTGTCCAAAGCGGGGAGTCACGGGAACAGGGGACAGAGGAGCTGAAGAGAAACCATTTGTGTCCAGAACATTGTGAACATCCTTTACTCTGGTTGTCTTTGATCCTCAAGTCATTTTCTGTTTGTTTTAACCATGTTCTGTTTCATTAATAAACTTTTATCAGTAAAAATATTTGATTGTTCTGGACTTTTCCTGATGAGATTGATGCACTTTAGGGAAAGTGGGTGAGAGGGGTTGGCAGGCTCTTTAACAGAAAGTGAGTCCCTCTAAGGTAATTGGCAAAGGAGCCAGAGGGGGAGATGAGATTTTATTTTTGACTCAGCGATGTTAGAAAATGGGGTTCAGGGAATCAATTAACCCTTTCTCCCCTTTTCCCAAACTCTGAAATGATTCCCAGTGATAACCCTTATTGGTGACAGTGGTTAGATTTTATTCAGGATCAATAAGAGCTGACACAGGCTAATGTCTGAGCAGTCGTATCAAAATGCAGCAGCATTACCATTACACTCTGGGAAGAAGCAGCATTTCCACGGAAATGCTCCCTGCTCTGCCCCAGATGCCATGGCACCAGTCAATGCAATATGTAAAACCTCGACAAATCTCTGTGCTCGGGGAATCCCTTCTTATACTTTGTTACATCACAAAGTCTATGAAGACTGATTTAACCCAATCATTGCCCAGCTAACATTTGAACGGCCCAATTAGAAAACCTGTCATTGAACCATCTGTATCTGCACAAGCCACGTCAAACTCTCAAACAATTGTCTTCCCACGCTCCGTTCCTGGTACAGGGAGTCAGGATTTCCATGCCAAGCAGTGAAAACATGGTGGCCTTGACACCCAGGTATCATCCAGGATTCAAGGCACTCCTGTTTTCTCTGTCCTCTGGGAGCTGTTTATCCCCCTGCTCCCACACAGCAAGTCGTCTGTTCTCAGCTCTGCTGGATTTCTGATAAAGTTTGGCCCCTTTTACACCTTTTGGATCAACAAAACATTTGGTCAATGACCCAAACCACAATTTCCCATCCTGTCACCTGTCAACCATCCTTACCCAGAGCGTAATCATAACAGGGATAAAAACAGGAGAAATGTAACAATCAAATTCAAAATCAAGGCACAGCCAGTTATAGAATTTAATTTAATGTTCACTAGTCAAAAAACCCGAAGTAGGGGGTTCCCCAGGATTCTTACAGACCACACCTTGAGGGGGGAGAACTCTCTCTCTGACCCTCACTCAATTTCACTGTTATTTTCCAGTTCTGTTCTGGTCCCGCCTGGGGAAACATCTACTCAATCTTTTCTACTCCTGAAGGAGCACTGAGAGTTCTCAGTTACTAGTACATAAGGACAGATGCTTCAAGCAACAGATCAAGCATGGATGTAAAAGTTTCCCCAGCTCTCTCTTTACCCCTATCCAACTTGTTGACACTTTGTAATCAGTATTATTTCTCCCAAGACCTGAATTGTCCCAATCTATATTATTTTTGTGAGCATGTTCAATGTGTTTAATTGGATCCTGATTGTTTTGAACTCAGTTTCTCTCTGGAGTGTGTGTCAGTGCCTTGATGATGTCACAATGTTGTCTCAATGCCCTGGCCACATGAACCATTTCATGTCCTGCTGTGTCTCAAGTAGCTGTGTGTGTTTGGGACCCGCTCTTCACTCCATCTCATCATGAATTTAGGCTTGTTATTTTTCACATGTAACAAATCACATCTGTACACTCACTCCGGTGTCCCAAAATCATGTCACACATTCTTAACTCTCAGATGTGTTGATGAAAAGATCAATATGTCTGTCTTTCTTATCTTCTCCTGTTATAGTGCTGATATTTCATATAATGGCTGGGCTTCCAAATGTGGATTTCTTTTTAACAGAGTTCATGGACAATGATAAAAGTTCCAAGAGAAAGTGATCCACCTCTTCATCCCATCCCACGTTTTAGAGGTGTTGATGGAAAGGAGGTCATTGATATTGTGAAATATCATAAGAATAAAAAATCTACCAATTCAGACAATACTGAGATGTCAATCATTAAGCAGGTTATTGATTGTGGAGTAAAACCATTGACACATTTGCATCCGGTCTTTTCAAACTGGGCTATTTCCCTGTAAAATGAAAATAGACTAAGTTACTCCATGGTTTAAAGCTGGTGGTAAACATAGAAGAAACCCTACAGTGCAGAAAGAGGCCATCTGGCCCATCGAGTCTGCTCTGACCACAATCCCACCCAGGCCCTACTCCCATATCCCTACACGTTTACCCGCTAATCCCTCTCACCTATGCATCTCAGGACACTAAGGGGCAATTTTAGTGTGGCCAAACAACCTAACCCGCACATCTTTGGACTGTGGGAGGAAACCGGAGCACCCGGAGGAAACCCACGCAGACACGAGGAGAATGTGTACACAGACAGTGACCCAAGCCGGGAATCGAAACCAGATCCCTGGAGCTGTGAAGCAGCAGTGCTAACCACTGTGCTACCGTGCCACCCCAAACAACAACGCCCAACGTGGGGCTCGAACCCACAACCCTGAGATTAAAAGTCTCATGCTCTACCGACTGAGCTAGCCGGGCATATTATACTACATGACTATACTAATTACAGGAGAGTGTCTTCACTTTTCTCATTTTTCAGAGAAAAGAGAAGTCATTTGCTAAATGGTCTGATAATTCCATTCCTCAATGTAACTCACTGTGTAATAGTCAGACCAAGTCAGTCTATCTCATTATCACTGATGGAATTTGTGGAGAAAATGACGAATGCTGTGGACAAGAAGACAATTTACAATCGAGGTTTTTACTGATCTTACACAGATTTTGATACAATTGACCATGGAATATTACTTAAAACACTGGAAACAAGGGATTAGGGGAGTAGTGAATAAGTGGCTCAGAAGTTATTTGGAAATCTCAACAATTTGTAACAGTAGGTGATGTGAATCAGATTTTGTGAATATTCTGTGTGGAGTTTCACAGGGATCTGTTTTGGGCCTTCAATTGTTTATTTTATATATTAATGACATTTGGAATGCATCAGTTATTACAATTAGTTTTGTTTGCAGATGATGCCAATATTTTTTATTCTGGGTGGGATCTTCAAGAGCTTATTGAAATTGTTAGTGCTGAATTGGAGAAAATAAAAATATTGTTTGTCAAAAATGAATTGTGACCGACTCTGAGTGGAACGAAGTTTATGTTATTTGGTGAAGTAAATCCCTCGGTTAATATAATAAACAATGTCAACATTTACAAAAATAGAAGAGGGGTCAGACCCCTCTGATGAAGGGTCATCTAGACTCGAAACGTTGGCTCTATTCTCTCCCCACAGACAATGTCAACATTTATTTATTCATGGGATGTGGGTGTTGCTGGGACAGCATTTATTGCCCATTCCTAATTGTCCTTGATCTGAGAGAGCAATTAAAGGTAACCATGTTGCTGTGGATCTGGAGTTACATGTTGGTCAGACCAGATAAGGTTGGCAGATTTGCTTCCCTAAAGGACATCAGTAAACCAGATGGGCTTTTATGACAATCGACAATAGTTTCTAATCATCATTAGACATTTAATCCCAGATTTTCATCTAATTTATATTTCACCAGTTGCCACAATAGGATTCGAACCTGGGTCCCGAGAGCATTACCCTGAGTCTCTGGGTCACTCGTCCTGTGACACTGCCACTACACCATCGCCTCCCCAATATGGAAATATAGTTCTGGGTGTTCTCCGAGACCATACCTTTTGTTGGAAACCACACATACAATATATTAAAATAAAATAATCAAAGAGTATTGAAATTCTGAGTAAGACTAAATTTATATTGGATCCGCAGTCATTGCATATTTTGTATTGTTCACTTGAGATGATTCTTCAGAGGTTTGGGGAAACATTATAAAATAGCATGAATATTTGGGCAACATGGCGGCACTGTGGTGAGCAGTGCTGCCTCTCAGTGCCAGGAACCCAGGTTTGATTCCTGGCTTGGGTCACTGTGTGGAGTCTGCACATTCTCCCTGCGTCTGCGTGGATTTCCTCCGGGTGCTCCGGTTTCCTCCCACTGTCCGAAAGACGTGCTGGTTAGGTGCATTGGCCATGCTAAATTCTCCCTCAGTGTAGCCAAAGAGGTGCCGGAGTGTGGTGACTGGGGGATTTCCATTAACTTCATTTCAGTGTTAATGTAAGTCTACTTGTGACACGAATAAATAAACATCAAACTTTAACTTTATTAATCCGATCGATATGTTACAGAAAAAAGCCAAATGAATAGTAATAAAGTGAATTTTCAAGAACTTAGCAACAAATTACTTATAAAATGTCCAGTTTTTAAAGTTTAGGAAGTCAGTTGAACTGAAAACTGCAATGATTTTGGATGAAGCAAAAAAGGAATCATTGCCTGAAAATTTGCAAAGAACCTGTTGACTTTAAGGGATGAAGATCATGAATTAAGTAGAAAAAACCAAGTTTAAAAAATGTTATGTTTGTACAACTTTGAAGTCTGTGTATATTTCAGTTTGTGGATGAATCTTTGGAATGCTTTGGGTGAAGATTTGAAAATATGTGTAAATACAGCTTTAAAACAATGTCTTAGCTTCAAATGTTAGTTTATATGACGTCACGGAATAAAATAATGGTATTATCTATGAGTTTAATAGAGATACTATTTGAATAATCAGAACACAATAATGAGAAAATGATGTGACTGGGAACTGGGAATGATGAAGTATTTGATCTGTATTTGTGAAAAGGAGTTGAGATTTATAAGTTTGTACTTTTTCCTAGTCCTTTTTGATCAGGTGTTTATTTTATTTCTGGGCAGTGCAATATAGTATCTGAGTGCGGCACGGTGACACAGTGGTTAGCACTGCTGCCTCACGGCACCAGGGACCCATGGTGAATTCCCGGCTTGGGTCACTGTCTGTGCGGAGCCTGCACGTTCTCCCCGTGTCTGCGTGGGTTTCCTCCGGGTGCTCCGGTTTCCTCCCATAGTCGGAAAGACATGCTGGTCAGGTGCATTGGCCATGCTAAATTCTCCCTCAGTCTCCCCAAATAGGCGCTGAGTTGTGGCAACTCAGGGATTTTCACAGTAACTTCATTGCAGTGTTAATGTGAGCCGGTTTGTGACACTAATAAATAAACATACTATTATAGTGTCATGTTCAAAATAAAGAAATCAGTTCAGTGTAACTTAGGTAAGGGGCCCATTAAATTCTCCCACAAGAGACCTCGTACCTTTACCATTTCTTATCTCGACCCAAACCGATCCTTCATCCTGATCTTTCAGGCTAAGGTGGTAGCTCTGTACTGAACTAATGTCATCATTAATTAATGGGAGAGATCCTGTCACCTTTTCCTAGCTTCCTGCCATTCCATTATGTCAAATACCCTTCAATATTTAGATCCCAGCCTCCGTGACCTTTCAGCTAAGTCTCTGTAATGTCTATCAGGACACACACATTTATCTCTATCCGCGCTGACAATTCATCCTTTTTGTTACAAATGCTGTGTGCATTTTCAGAGATTCAATAATCTAATAGGGATTTAATGTGAAACCTCTTTACCAGCGAGTGGTGAGACTGTAGAACTCACTACCACAGTTGAGGTGAATAGCATGAATACATTGAAGGGGAAGCTAGATACATACATGAGGGAGAAAGGAATAGAAGGATATGCTGATGGGGGGAGATGAAGAGGGATGGGTGGAGGCTCATGTGGAGCATAAATACTGACACAGACCAATTGAGCCGACTGGCCCGGCCCTGTGCTGTAGACTCAATGGGACAGAGACAAATGTATTTATTTTACATCGACCTTTGGTGGTAGGAAAAACATTATTTATGATCCAGGATTAAATAAACATCCTTCACCAGTTTTTGTGGATCATTTCAGTGGAAATGTGCTCTCCCAGGCTCAAAGAGCATCAGCCCACTGGAAACAAAGTTGTGAGATTGGCCAGTCCAGCAGAAAGAAACCCTCCGACCCTCCCACTTCACCAACTGTCAGAATGAATGTGGTTCAGTCCTGGGTGTGATTAAGCAGAATCCAATGCTTGTAATCGCTTATGAACTTGCTGGTGTCTCAGCAGGTGGGATGATCGTGTGAATCCCTTTCCACATTCATTGCAGGCAAACGGCCTCTCCCCAGTGTGAAGTCGCTGGTGCGTCAGCAGGTTAGATAATCGACTGAATCCCTTCTGACACACAAAGCAGTTAAATGGCCTCTCCCCCGTGTGAACTCGCTGGTGTGAAATCAGGTTGGATGAATCACTGAATCCCTTGCCGCACACTGAGCAGGTGAACGGCCTCTCCCCGGTGTGGACTCGCTGGTGTGTCTGCAGGCTGGATGCCTGGCTAAATCCCTTTCCACACAGTAAGCAGGTGAACGGCCTCTCCCCAGTGTGAGTTCGCTGGTGTGAAAACAGGTTGGACGAATCACTGAATCCTTTACCACACTCAAAACAGGTGAAGGAAGCCTCCCCAGTATGAAGTTGCTGGTGTCTCAGCAGGTTGGCGGAGATACTGAATCCCTTCCCACACACAGAGCAGGGAAACGGCCTCTCTCCGGTGTGAACTCGCTGGTGTGTCTGCAGTGTGGATGAATCGCTGAATCCCTTCTCACACATGGGGCAAGTGAATGGCCTCTCTCCATTGTGAACTCGCTGGTGTATCAGCAAGTGCGATGACTGAGTGAATCCCTTCCCACACTGAGAGCAGGTGAATGGCCTCTCCGCGGTGTGAACTCGCTGGTGTGTCCGCAAGATCGATAACCGAGTGAATCCTTTCCCACAATTGGAGCAGGAGAATGGCCTCTCCCCGGTGTGACTGCGTCGATGAATTTCCAGCACTGATGGGGAACGGAATGACTTTTCACAGTCCTCACATTTCCATGGTTTTTCCATGATCCGTGTGTCTTTCTGTCTCTCCTGCAGTTTTCACAATACGTGCACTGGAACACCGTCACTCGGGTTGCACGGGCCTTGATGCTTTTCTGTTCACACCAATGGTTCACCCAATTCAGTAAGAAGTTTAACAACACCAGGTTAAAGTCCAACAGGTTTATTTGGTAGCAAAAGCCACACAAGCTTTCGGAGCTGCAAGCCCCTTCTTCAGGTGAGTGGGAATTCTGTTCACAAACAGAGCTTATAAAGACACAAACTCAATTTACATGAATAATGGTTGGAATGCGAATACTTACAACTAATCCAGTCTTTAAGAAACAAAACAATGTGAGTGGAGAGAGCATCAAGACAGGCTAAAAAGATGTGTATTGTCTCCAGACAAGACAGCCAGTGAAACTCTGCAGGTCCACGCAACTGTGGGGGTTACAAATAGTGTGACATGAACCCAATATCCAGGTTGAGGCCGTCCTCATGTGTGCGGAACTTGGCTATCAGTTTCTATCGACACCGCATTACATCATGTCACCCAATTCAAACAGCTATACGTTTCTTCTTCCAGATTCAAACCGATGACATTCAGCTCCCATGAATTGAGTGACTGTTAGATCTTGACATTTCTATCAGTAAATCCTCTCCTTCTAATATCCTGTAAAAAGAATTTACAAAAGTCATCACTATCAAAACAAGATAGAAATTCAGTACAGACAATTCTAATTCATGTGGAACTCTGCAAAGGATGTCAATATCTTTAAGAGAGAGAGAAACCTGGGCCAATCTTTCCAGAGTCTGCAGCCTCCCTGGATTCACTTCCTTTCCCTTCAGTTGCTGCAAGTCCCCAATTTCCCCCAGAATGAGAAAATAAATGGAAAGGGGGAAACATTTGATTTCCTCCCAGATGTTGCCCAGAGGAGGAAGTTTCACTGAGTCTGAATCTGAATCAATCGAGCTTCCGCATTGTGACGTCCACAATGGAGCCTGCCTGAATGAGCCAATAAAAATCAGTCTCTTCCGCAATGACGTTATGGTGTTCCAGTGCGCAGGCCCGGGCGCGCGGACCCGGGAGCCCCGCCCCCACCCATTGTTCCCCTCCCCCTACACCACATCGAGCCAAGGTTTCCACGCAACCGGCTGACGGCTCCGGCCAGAGCGAGAAGCCGCTCGGTGATCTCCCCCTCCCCCCGGCCCCGGGATTGCGCATGTCCAAGAGAGAGGGGAAACTGCGCATGTGCGGGGTAGACGCCTCCTGACCTTCATGCTGGGGTGTTGACCAATGGGAAGAGTTGGAGGACCGGAAGGACTCTGGTCCTCCAGCCAATCAGGTCTTTGTGACAGTCAGATTGAGCTGCACTGAAACTTCCTCTTGTCTGAAGGGAGTTATTTTGATGACATGGGTTACGCCAGCGTCATATCCCAGATGAAGCGAGGTTCCTCAGTATGTTTTATTCTCCAAACAAGCGATCAGATGACATCGAACTCTGGCGGATAACTAATTTATCACTTATTTCCTTAAAAGAGGTCAACATCTCGCTCTTTCCTTTGTACTTTGATTTCTGTTCGGGCTGTTCCCCCTCCTTTTGGGGAGCTGCCCCTTTTACTTTGTCCTGATTTAACTTGAGTTTGTTCATTTGTTTTGACCTAAAAGAGGCCAACATCTGTGAGTAAAACACTTTCTTTTCTCCCCCTTTCCAATTCTTTTCTCATTCTGGGGGAAATTGGGGACTTGCAGCAACTGAAGGGAAAGGAAGTGAATCCAGGGAAGCTGCAGACTCTGGAAAAGTTGGCCCAGGTTTCTCTCTCTCTTAAAGACATTGATATAGAAGATAGGAGCAGGAGGAGGCCATTTGGCCCTTCGAGCCTGCTCCGCCATTCATTACAATCATGGCTGATCATCCAACTGAGTAGCCGAATCCTGCTTTTTCCCCATAACCTGTGATCCCATTCGCCCCGAGTGCTTTATCCAGCCGCCTCTTGAATACATTCAATGTTTTGGCACCAACTACTTCCTGTGGTAATAAATTCCACAGGCTCACCACTCTTTGGGTGAAGAAATGTCTCCTCACCTCCGTCCTAAATGGTCTACCCTGAATCCTCAGACTGTGACCCCCAGTTCTGGACTCCATCAGGAACATCCTCCCTGCATCTATCCTGTCTCAACCTGTAGAATTTTATAAGTCTCTTTGAGATTCCCCCCTCATTCATCTGAACTCCAACGAAAACAATTCTAACCGAGTCAATCTCTCCTCCTACATCAGTCCTGTGATTCCCTGAATCAGCCTGGTGAACATCCTTTGCTCCCTCAACTTGACACATTTATTTGTCTGTCTAAAAGGATGGTCTTTTTCCTAATGTTCACAATTAAAGGGCAGCTTTCCCCAGGAGATGGCTGACATTTAAGGGGACAGTAAATTAATATAGGACAGAGATATGTCTAGTGTTATTATATGGTACCCAGATTAGATACATTCTTTATGCTTCTGTAATAAAATACATTTATTATTATTTCTTGCATTGTAATATAATGCTGCAGCGATGTTATACATTACCAGTCATAAAGTCATTACAGCACAGAAGGAATCCATTCGGTAACTCGAGTCCATGCTGACTCTCTGTATAACATTCCAGTCCCATTCCCACTCTATATCCCCATTCTCCTGAAAGTATATTTCCTTCAAGCGCCCATCCACTTTCATTTTTAAATAGAATCCTGCTCTGAATTTCTATCCTGTCCTGACACTGATGACTTTTGTAACCTCATTTTACAGGATATTGAAAGAGGAATCACAGGCCGAAATCTCAAACGTCACGTCTAGATCTGACAGAGTCATATTCCTTGGAAGCTGAATATCATCGGACTTTGAATCTAGAAGGAGAAATGGTTGTCCAGTCTGTCGATTTGAAAAGATTTCAAACATCAGTGTGACTGGAAAAGCACCAACACACTGCCACACTCGAGTGAGAGTGTTCCAGCGCACGGACTAAAGGGCTTTAACCAGTTACACAGCCTGAATAAATATCACACCATTCACAGCGGGTAGAGACTGTACCCGTGTTCTGTGTGTCGACGAGGCTTCAACTGATTGTCCACCCAAGACAGAGGCAAGGACACCTGCACCATGGAGAAACCATGGAAATGTGGGGACTGTGGGAAGAGATACAGATACCCAACTGAGCTGGAAGCTCATCGGCGCAGCCACACTGGGGAGAGACCATTCACGTGCTTTCAGTGTGGGAAGGGATTCACTCAGTCATTCAACCTGCAGACACACCAGCGAGTTCACACTGGGGAGAAGCCGTTCACATGTTCTCAGTGTGGGGAGGGATTCAGTCATTTATCCAGCCTGTGGAGGCACCAGCAAGCTCACACTGGGGAGAGGCCATTCATCTGCTCTCAGTGTGGGAAAGGATTCGCTTGTTCATCCAACCTGCGGGCACATGAGCGCATTCATACTGGGAAGAGGCCATTCACCTGCCCTCAGTGTGGGAAGGGATTCACTCAGTCAGCCCACATGCAGACACACTACCAAGTTCACACAGGGGAGAGGCCATTCACCTGCTCTCACTGTGGGAAGGGATTCACTCGGTCATCCCACCTGCAGATACACCAGCGAATTCACACTGGGGAGAGACCGTTCACCTGCTCTCAGTGTGAGAAGGGATTCACTCAGTCATCCCACCTGCAGACACACCAGCGAGTTCACACTGGAGAGAGGCCCTTCACCTGCTCTGTGTGTGAGAAGAGATTCAGTCTTTCATCCCACCTGCTGAGACACCAGCGAGTTCACGAGTGATTCCAGTGGTTGGATTCTGCTGTTATTGTTTCTGCTCTCAATTACATCCAGGACTGCATTTTGTTCATTCTCACAGTTGGTCAATGGGGAGGGTCGGAGGGTTTCTTTCTGCGGGACTGGTCGGTCTCACAACTTTGCCTCCAGTGGGCTGATGCTCTTTGAGTCTTGTTGCGAATACCTGGTTTCAAATTTCACAAGGATCACAGAGTGACCGGGTGTGAGGAAGTTCAGAGATATTTAGTCAGCATTTCTGTTTGAAACCCCCCAAATTCCCATCCAATTTCCTTTGTAATTGTTTATTGTCTCCACTTCCTCCACCCTCGTAGGCAGCGAGTTCCAGGTCATTACCATTCGCTGCATCAAAATATTCTTCCTCACATCCCCCACTGCATCTCTGACTCAAATCCTTAAATCTGTGCCCCCCTCGTCCTTGTCCCTTCAGCTAATGGGAACAGCTTTTCTTTGTCCGCCTTATCTAAACCTGTTAGAATCTTGTCCACCTCTATCAAATCTACCCTCAACCTCCTTTGCTCCAAGAGGAACAACCCCAGCCTGACATTGACAATAAAGAACAAACTAACAGAATATGTTAATACCTGAAATCAAATGGGGTTGTTGAATTTTTGTTTTAAAGATATTGTGAATATATTGTCCTGGACAATAAAGGAATTGGAATAACTCAGCTTGGGAGTGGTTGAATGGAATATATCAATCTGGAACCCACCAACAGTGAGTGAAAGTCTGGAATGTGTAGCTGGAAATCCCTCCCTATGGGCGTACTTACACCTCAGGCATTGTAACAGTTCAGGAAGGCAGTGTTGGGGTTGACCACGGCCGAGGCAGCTACATACAGCCACATATTCTGTTATAATTGAAGGACTGCAGATTGAATGTGAGGCATTGTGGGACTGGACTATCTTGACCACATTCCTGTGACTGCTCAGTTTCTGCAATCATGAACCATTAAAGCTGCTTAGCAGGGCCCCAACAGAGGACCTGGTGAGAATATTTACTCAGAACGAGTGAGAATTAAACTGGGGCGGCACAGTGGTACAGTGGTTAGCACTGCTGCCTCACAGCTCCAGGGACCCGGGTTCGATTCCCAGCTTGGGTCATTGTCTGTGTGGAGTTTGCACATTCTCCCCTTGTCTGTGTAGGTTTCCTCCGGGTGCTCCAGTTTCCTCCCACAGTCCAAAGAAGTGCGGGTGAGGTGGATTGGCCATGCTAAATTGCCCCTTAGTGTCAGGGGGACTAGCTAGGGTAAATGCATGGGGTTATGGGGATAGGGTCGGTGGGATTGTGTTTGGTGCAGACTTGATGGGCTGAATGGCCTCCTTCTGCACTGTAGAGATTCTATGAGATTATTGTAGGACCGGCTGGTGTTCAGCAGCTGAGAAACCTAGAATCTGTAAAAATGGGGTCTGACTAATCAACAAACGGGGGTAGGTAGCTGACTAAGAAGTTAAGAAGCGTTCTCAGGCATGTTTAAATTATTTTATCATAAATTTGTGATAAGAACTGTGAGGGACTTGTGACCTGATAGTCGGTGAAGTGACGGTATACTCCAAGTAGCACTGGACTGAAAAGCAGGCCTCTGAGAGTAGATTCTAATGGTTATAATCCGACCCAAGCATGGCCAGTGACAAATCAGAGCTCAAGTGGGGACTGGACAGGTCTCTTACCTGCCATTTGGAAACTAAGAACAAGAAACTTATCGATTAAAATGATTAGAGAATAGAGCCAATCTTTCGAGTCAGGATGACACTTCAGAAGCACTCTTATAAAGGGTCATCCAGAATCGAAACATTGGCTCTATTCTCTCTCCACAGATACTGTCAGACCTGCTGAGATTTTCCAGCATTTTCTGTTGTTGTTTCAGATTCCAGCATCCGCAGTATTTAACTTTTATGATAAAATGATTAGTTCTGATTGGAATCCCCACGACCCTCCCGCAAAACAGAGGGAGTGGTGGCAAAGGAAGAAACAGGATAAGGATGATAAAGTCTGGGTTCTGATTCTCCGAGCCCAAATCTCCTCTGCACTCTTTCCAGTGCTGCCACATCCTTCTTGTAGTGAGGTGACCAGAACTGCACACAATATTCCAAATGTGGTCTCACCAAGGTCCTGTACAGTTGCAGCATAACCCCACGGCTCTTAAACTCCAACCCCCTGTTAATAAAAGCTAACACACTATCGGCCTTCTTCACAACTCTATCCACTTGAGTGGCAACCTTTAGAGATCTGTGGATATGGACCCCAAGATCTCTCTGTTCCTCCACAGTCTTCAGAACCCTACCTTTGACCCTGTAATCCACATTTAAATTAGTCCTACCAAAATGAATCACCTCACATTTATCAGGGTTAAACTCCATTTGCCATTTTTCAGCCCAGCTTTGCATCCTATCTATGTCTCTTTGCAGCCTACAACAGCTGTCCACCTCATCCACTACTCCACCAATCTTGGTGTCATCAGCAAATTTACTGATCCACCCTTCAGCCCCCTCCTCTAAGTCATTAATAAAAATCACAAAGACCAGAGGACCAAGCACTGATCCCTGTGGCACTCCGCTAGCAACCTGCCTCCAATCCGAAAATTTTCCATCCACCACCACCCTCTGTCTTCGATCAGACAGCCAGTTACCAATCCAATCGGCCAACTTTCCCTCTATCCCACACCTCCTCACTTTCATCATAAGCCGACCATGGGGGACCTTATCAAACGCCTTACTAAAATCCATGTATATGACATCAACTGCCCTACCTTCATCAACACACTGAGTTACCTCCTCAAAAAATTCTATCAAATTTGTGAGGCACGACTTGCCCTTCACGAATCCGTGCTGACTATCCCGGATTAATCCGCATCTTTCTAAATGGTCGTAAATCCCATCTCTAAGGACCTTTTCCATCAATTTACCAACCACTGAAGTAAGACTAACCAGTCTATAATTACCAGGGTCATTTCTATTCCCTTTCTTAAACAGAGGAACAACATTCACCATTCTCCAGTCCTCTGGCACCATCCCCGTGGACAGCGAGGACCCAAAGATCAAAGCCAAAGGCTCTGCAATCTCATCCCTTGCCTCCCAAAGAATCCTAGGATACATTTCATCAGGCCCAGGGGACTTATCGACCTTCAGTTTATTCAAAACTGCCAGGACATCCTCCCTCCGAACATCTATTTCCTCCAGCCTATTAGCCTGTAACACCTTCTCTTCCTCAAAAACATGGCCCCTCTCCTTGGTGAACACTGAAGAAAAGTATTCATTCATCACCTCGCCTATCTCTACTGATTCCATACACAAGTTCCCACTACTGTCCTTGACCGGCCCTAACCTCACCCTGGTCATTCTTTTATTCCTCACATAAGAGTAAAAAGCCTTGGGGTTTTCCTTGATCTGACTCGCCAAGGACTTCTCGTGTCCCCTCCTAGCTCTCCTCAGCCCCTTTTTCAGCTCATTCCTTGCTAACTTGTAACCTTCAATCGAGCCATCTGAACCTTGTTTCCTCATCCCTACATAAGCTTCCCTCTTCCTTTTCACAAGACATTCCACCTCTTTTGTGAACCATGGTTCCCTCACTCGGCCATTTCCTCCCTGCCTGACAGGGACATACCTATCAAGGACATCCAGTATTTGTTCCTTGAAAAAGTTCCACTTTTCATTAGTTCCTTTCTCTGACAGTTTCTGTTCCCAACTTATGCCCCCTAATTCTTGCCGAATCGCATCATAATTACCTCTCCCCCAATTGTAAACCTTGCCCTGCCGTACGGCCCTATCCCTCTCCATTGCAATAACAAAAGACACCGAATTGTGGTCACTATCTCCAAAGTGCTCTCCCACAACCAAATCTAACACTTGGCCCGGTTCATTTCCCAGTACCAAATCCAATGTGGCCTCACCTCTTGTCGGCCTATCCACATATTGTGTCAGGAAACCCTCCTGCACACACTGCACAAAAACTGCCCCATCCGAACTATTTGACCTACAAAGGTTCCAATCAATATTTGGAAAGTTAAAGTCCCCCATGACAACTACCCTGTGACCCCCACACATATCCATAATCTGCTTAGCAATTTCTTCCTCCACATCTCTATTACTATTTGGGGGCCTATAGTAAACTCCTAACAACGTGACCGCTCCTTTCCTATTTCTAACCTCAGCCCATATAACCTCAGTGTGCAGATCCCCCTCGAAGTGCCTTTCCGCAGCCGTTAAACTATCCTTGATTAACAATGCCACTCCTCCACCTCTTTTACCAGCTTCCCTAGACTTAGTGAAACATCTATACCCCAGAACATCCAACAACCATTCCTGTCCTTGTTCTACCCACGTCTCCGTAATGGCCACAACATTGTAGTCCCAAGTACCAATCCACGCCCCAAGTTCATCTACCTTGTTCCGGATGCTCCTTGCATTGAAGTAGACACACTTCAACCCACCTTCCTGTCTACCGGTACCCACCCTTGACCCTGATACCTTCCCCAATACCTCATCACCCTCACTGACTTCTGGACTACAACTCCTTTTCCCACTCCCCTGACTAATTACTTTAAACCCCCCTGAAGAGCCGTAACAAATTTCCCTCCTAGGATATTGGTGCCCCTCTGGTTCAGGTGCACCCCGTCCTGTTTGTACAGGTCCCACCTTCCCCAGAATGTGTTCCAATTATCCACGTATCTGAAACCCTCCCTCCTACACCATCCCTGCAACCACATGTTTAACTGCACTCTCTCCCTGTTCCTCAACTCGCTATCACGTGGCACCGGCAACGTACCAGAGATGACCACATGTTTTGTCTTGGCTCTCAGCTTCCAGCCCAGCTCCAGAAATTCCTGCTTTAAATCCCCGTCCCTTCTCTTACCTATGTCATTGGTACCAATGTGTACCACGACTTGTGACTGTTTCCCCTCCCCCTTCAGAATCCGGAAAACACGGTCTGAGACGTCACGGACCTTGGCATCCGGTAGGCAACATACCATCGGTGAGTCTCTTTTGCTGCCACAGAACCTCCTATCTATCCCTCTAACTAACGAGTCCCCAATAACTATTGCCCTCCCGCTCTGCCCCTTACCCTCCCGAGCCACAGAGACGGACACAGTGCTGGAGATCCTCTCACTGCGGCTCACCACTGGTATGTCATCCCCCTCAACCGTATCCAAAGCGGAATACTTGTTGCTAAGGGGAACGAGCACCGGGGATCCCTGCACAGACTGCTTCCTCACAGCCCCTCTCACCGTCACCCATCTGTTTTCATTCCTCGGAGTAACTGTATTCCTAAAGCTTCTGTCTATGGCCACCTCTGCATCCCTAATGATCTTAAGTTCATCCAACTCCAGCTCCAGTTCCCTAACACGATTTTGGAGGAGCTGCAGATGGGTGCACTTCCCACAGGTGTAATCAGCAGGGACACTGTCGTCATCCCTCACCTCAAACATAGTGCAAGAGGAACATAGCACTGCCTGCACACCCATCCCCTCTAGATACCTTGCCAGTACCAGGTAGAAACAGCAAAAATGAATTAAACTCACCCCTGCTCGCCCTTTCTGCCTAAGCCCTGTGAGCCAAAGCCTTATAGCTCACACTCTGCTTCCCACACAAGCCCTGTGAGCCAAAGCCTTATAGCTCGCACTCTGCTTCCCACTCACTCCACTGCCCGCTCCCGACGCTGCCCGCTGTATACTGCAGCCTACCTTTTATACTTCGCGCGCTTAACAAACCCTTCCCAGACTCCTTAGCAGCCCACTTCCAGTTTTCACTTTAAACTTAAAATACTACTGCAAAAGTAAAGGCCAAAAAAAACACACACCAGCTGACTAATTAAATAAATAAACAATTCAATTAATCTCTCACCAGCACTGCTGCCTCCAATCACTCCCTCTCAGCTTTCGACATTTTTAAAGTATAAAAAAGTGGTCTTGAGAAGGCAATTTGGTCGAGAAAGGTGGAGGGAGAGATGTTTACAGAGAAGTGTCGAGAGCTGTTGGTTTTACAAGTTATCCACGTTTTTGGAGCGGTCACTTCATGTCCTGGTGTGAGAGGGATGGAGAGAAGTCAGTTCAATTGTTAAAAGTTAAACTTTCTCTATTAACTGTTAATCGACACTCTGTTTTTTTTTATCTTTCTGACTTGTTAAATTTTTAATGATTAATAAAGTTTCTGAATTCACCATTTAAAGTATTCTTTCTTGCCATATGATTAAGTCACTGGAACCTGGTGTGATTTACTATTAGGGAGGTTATTGTAAACAAGGCGGCACGGTAGCACAGTGGTTAGCACTGCTGCTTCACAGCTCCCGGGTTCGATTCCTGGCTCGGGTCACTGTCTGTGTGGAGTTTGCACATTCTCCTCGTGTCTGCGTGGGTTTCCTCCGGGTGCTCCGGTTTCCTCCCACAGTCCAAAGATGTGCGGGTTAGGTTGATTGGCCAGGTTAAAAAATTGCCCCTTAGAGTCCTGGGATGTGTAGGTTAGAGGGATTAGCGGGTAAAATATGTGGGGGTAGGGCCTGGGTGGGATTGTGGTCGGTGCAGACACGATGGGCCGAATGGCCTCCTTCTGCACTGTAGGGTTTCTATGATTCTTTCTAAGAGAACCCCCATAAATCTTAGTTCAAATAAATCAAAGTTCTGACAAATGGAATGTTATCCTTTATTATTCCAGACAAATGTGAGGTAATACATTTTGGAAGGTCTAATACAGATAGGAAATATACAGTAAATGGCAGAACCCTTAAGAATATTGATAGGCAAAGGGATCTCGGTGTACAGGTACACAGTTCACTGAAAGTGGCAATGCAGGTGGAGAAGGTAGTCAAGAAGGCAGATGGCATGCTTGCCTTCATCGGCCAGGGTATTGAATTTAAAAATTGGCAAGTCATGTTGCAGCTTTATAGAACTTAGGCCGCACTTGGAATATAGTGTTCAATTCTGGTCGCCATACCACCAGAAGGATATGGAGGCTTTGGAGAGGGTACAGAAAGGATTTACCAGGATGTTGCCTGGTATGGAGGGCATTAGCTATGAGGAGAGGTTGGAGCAACTTGGTTTGTTCTCACTGGAGCGACGGAGGTTGAGGGGAGACCTGATAGAAATCTACAAGATTATGAGGGCATGGACAGAGCGGATAGTCAGAAGCTTTTTCCCAGGGTGGAAGAGTCAGTTACTAGAGGGCATAGGTTTAAAGTGCGAGGTGGAAGATTTAAAGGAGATGTACAAGGCAGATTTTTTAGAGAGAGAGTAGTGGGTGCCTGGAACGCGTTGTCGGGGGAGGTAGTGGAAGCGGATATGGTAGTGACTTTTAAGGGGCGTCTTGACAAGGACATGAATAGGATGGGAATAGAGGGATATGGTCTCCGGAAGGGTAGGGGCTTTTAGTTAAGTCAGGCAGCACGGTTGGTGCAGGCTTGGAGGGCCGAAGGGCCTGTTCCTGTGCTGTAATTTCCTTTGTTCTTTGTTCTATTACGAGAGAAATTGAACAGAGAAGTAAAGATGTTCTGTTTCAGTTATACAGGGCGTTGCTGAGACTGCATCTTGAATACTGGGTGCAGCTTTGTCTCCTGTTTAAGAAATGATACAAATGCATTGAAAGTGGTTCAGAGGAGGTTTAATAGATTGCTTCCCAATTCTTGACCTTCACAGGATAAATTTTGTCCGAATTTCCTTGTCTTCACCTCTGACAAAGAGTAATCCTGACTCAAAATGTTGTCTCTATTCTCTCTTTACAAATGCTGTCAGACTTGCTGAGATTGTCCAGCATTTTCTGTTTTTGTTTCAGATTCCAACAACAGCAGAATTTTGCCTTTATACTAATTCTTGTTGGATAAGGGCATCAAAAGTATTGGGTATAACACGAGAACGCAACACAAACAGATCAGCCATGATCTAAATAAATGGTGGAGCCGACTCAAAGGGCCAAATGGCCGACTTCTGCTCCAATGTCGAATGTTGGTCACAAATTCCTGAAAGATTGTGAAACAAGACTGGAAGATTCGCCTTGCTTGTGTTAGTGGGAAAATGTCCAGGAGAACCATCACTGTGAAGGACAGTTCTGGGATTAAAGGTTGCCAGACTGGAAAAGGAAAACAATGGAAATAAACCCTTGGGGAGTAAAGAATCACTTTGGGCTGGTTTTTGGAGAAAGAGTGTCAACATTCCAAGGCAGGGTAAAATATATCCATTGAGTGGATATTTAATGGTGTTAAGAGTAAAAGGGCAAAGTTTAATTTTACAGTTTAAGGGCTATGTTCCCTATAAAAAAGTGTTTAATCATTGTTGCTTCCAGTTTGTTGGAATAAACATCAGAAAACTTGAAGTTTTGTCGTGTGATTCTTTAATTTGTTTACTGGGTTTAGAATTCATTTTTAAAAAATTGTTGATCATCATCAGAGATCCTAACAGTTCATTTAAAGCCACACGTTTCGACGTCCCATTTGAGCCTGGGACACCTTTCTGTCTCTGTTGCTCGTGTCAATGACAGCCAGGCGACGGAGCTGAGGGCTGAGTTTAGCTGAGAATAACGAGGCCTGCGCCCCAGTTGGGAAACTGCCATGGAAGTCGCACTAATAGAGGGACAAGGAGGTACTGGAGGACTGAGTGGGAAATGGGCCTCCAACCAATTGTTATATCTGTCACTCAGAGCTAAAGAGAAACCTGTCTCTTTAAATACAGATACAGGGAAGAGGCTGCAATGAAATCTGTCCCTTTTACCCTGCACAAGCAGCAGGCTGAGATTGAGAGGCTGCAGGAGTCCATTCAGCCCATTGTGCCCCTGCTATCTCTTTGGAAGGACTCTCTGGTTCATCCTACCACTCTGATCTGTCCCCACAGCCCTGCAAATTCTTCCCTTTCAAGTCTTTACCCTTTGGAAAGATTCTATTGAATCTGCTTTCAGGCAGATCAGAACAACTCGCTGCGTCAAAAAATAAAATAAAATCTCATCTCCCCCTCTGGCTCCTTTGCCAATTACCTTCGAGGGACTCACTTTCTGTTAAAGAGCCTGCCAACCCCTCTCACCCACTTTCCCTAAAGTGCATCAATCTCATCAGGAAAAGTCCAGCAAAATCAAATATTTTTACTGATAAAAGTTTATTCATGAAACAGAACATGGTTAAAACAAACAGAAAATGACTTGAGGATCAAAGGCAACCAGAGTCAAAGGATGTTCACAATGTTCTGGACACAAATGGTTTCTCTTTAATTCATCTGTAGCCTGTTCCCTGCCCTCTTTGTGGTAAAGGCAGAATTCTCTGGATAGTAAATTTAAAAAGAAGTTTACTGAATGAAAAAGTTTTACTCAACAACTTTAAGATATTGACTTTTACAACTTCATGCGGGTGATCAATCCGTAGAAGCATAACCCTCTCTGGCTCCTTCTTTCACAGGAATTATTGTGGAATTCAGTCTCGGGAGTCTGGCTCCTTCTCTGACAGTAATTTCCTTGGAACTCAGCCTCGGGAGTTTTCAGTATTTGGCTCCCAAGGAAGACCTTTAGAACCTCTACTTTTATCCACAAAGTGACGATTACCTCACGTCAGATTTGGGCCTGTTGTATCATGACAATTGGTCAATTTGACCACTAGATTAATTTAACTGGATCCTCAATTACTGACACCATCACCTCTTATTATCTTAGACAGGAATTCAATAGAACTGGTTCATACTATCCCTTTATCTGATTCTGTACAATCCCCTTATTCTCACAGTTTCAAATGTTGAGGCTAATCAGAGCTTGAAGGTCTCTCTCGCCAGTACATTTATCCTCATTGCACATTCTTTACATACACAGCAATTAAACTTTTACAGCAAATAAAACTCAATCTTTTACTATGACTACTGATTCATTGATTAACTATAACTCAATTAAGGCTCATTAATTTCTCATCTGTTAATGACTGGTAGCTAATAAATAGCTACCAGATGGGGCAGATGTTTGAGGGCAAATCAACATCTGGCGTGTGGGAGGCTTTCAAGTGTAAGTTGATAGGGATTCAGGACCGGCACATTCCTGTAAGGGTGAAGGATAAGTATGGCAAGTTTTGGGAACCTTGGATAATGAGAGATATTGTGAGCCTCGTCAAAGAGAAAAACGAAACATTTGTCAAAGCTAGGAGGCTGGGAACACACGAAGCAAGTGTGGAATACAAGGAAGGTAGAAAGAAACTTAAGCAAGGAGAATGGAGGGCCAAAAGGGGTCACGAAAAAGCATTGGCCAGCAGGATTAAGGAAAATCCCAAGGCTTTTTATACATATATAAAGAGCAAGAGGGTAGCCAGGGAGAGGGTTGGCCCACTCCAGGACAAGGGAGGGAATCTATGCGCGGAGCCAGAGGAAATGGGGAGATATTAAATGAGTACTTTGCGTCAGTATTCACCAAAGAGGACTTGGTGGTGGATGAGTCTGGGAAAGGATGTGTAGATAGTTTGAGTCATGTTGAGATCAAAAAGGAGGTGGTATTGGGGTTCTTGAGAAACATTAAGGTAGACAAGTCCCCAGGCCCTGATGGGATATACCCCAGAATACTGAGAGAGGCAAGGGAGGAAATTGCTGGGGTCTTGAGAGAGATCTTTGTATCCTCACTGGCTACAGGGGAGGAACACACGAAGCAAGTGTGGAATACAAGGAAAGTAGAAAGAAACTTAAGCAAGGAGTAAGGAGGGCTAAGAGTGGTCACGAAAAATCATTGGCCAGCAGGATTAAGGAAAATCCCAAGGCTTTTTATACATATATAAAGAACAAGAGGGTAGCCAGGGAGAGGGTCGGCCCACTCAAGGATAGGGGAGGGAATCTATGTGTGGAGCCAGAGGAACCTGGTGTTGTTAAACTTCTTACTGTGTTTACCCTAGTCCAACGCCGGCATCTCCACATCATACAGGGGAGGTCCCAGAGGATTGGAGAATAGCCAATGTTGTTCCTTTGTTTAAGAAGGGTAGCAAGAATAATCCAGGTAATTACAGGCCGGTGAGCCTTACATCAGTGATAGGGAAATTATTGGAGAGAATTCTTCGAGACAGGATTTATTCCCACTTGGAAATAAGTGGATGTATTAGTGAGAGGCAACATGGCTTTGTGAAGGGGAGGTTGTGTCTCACGGACTTGGTCGAGTTTTTCGAGGAAGTGACGAAGACGATTGATAAGGGTAGAGCAGTGGATGTTGTCCACATGGACTTAGACAAGGTCCCTCATGTCAGACTGGTGCAGAAGGAGAAGTCGCATGGGATCAGAGGTGAGTTGGCAAGGTGGATACAGAACTGGCTCGGTCAAAGAAGACAGAGGGTAGCAGTGGAAGGGTGCATTTCTGAATGGAGGGCTGTGACAAGTGGCATTCCTCAGGGATCAGTGCTGGGACCTTGCTGTTTGTTATATATATATATAAATGATTTGGAGGAAAATGTAACTGGTTTGATTAGGAAGTTTGCGGACGACACAAAGGTTGGTGGATTTGCGGATAGTGATGAGGACCATCAGAGGATACAGCAGGATATAGATTGGTTGGAATCTTGGGCGGAGTGATGGCAGATGGAGTTTAATCTGGACAAATGTGAGGTAATGCATTTTGGAAGGTCTAATACAGATAGGAAATATACAGTAAATGGCAAAACCCTTAGGAGTATTGATCGGCAAAGGGATCTGGGTGTACAAGTACACAGGTCACTGAAAGTGGCAATGCAGGCGGAGAAGGTAGTCAAGAAGGCATACGGCATGCTTGCCTTCATTGGCTGGGGCATTGAGTTTAAAAATTGGCAAGTCATGTTGCAGCTTTAGAGAAGCTTAGTTAGGCCACACTTGGAATATAGTGTTCAATTCCAGTCGCCACACTATCAGAAGGATGTGGAGGCTTTGGAGAGGGCACAGAAAATATTTACCCGGATGTTGCCTGGTATGGAGGGCATTAGCTATGCGGAGAGGTTGGAGAAACTTGGTTTGTTCTCACTGGAATGAGGGAGGTTGAGGGGGCGACCTGATAGAAGTCTACAAGATTATGAGAGGCATGGACAGAGTGGATAGTCAGAAGCTGTTTCCCAGGGTGGAAGCGTCAATTATTAGGGGGCACAGGTTTAAGGTGTGAGGGGCAAGGTTTAAAGGAGATGTACGAGGCAGATTTTTTACACAGAGAGCAGTGGGTTCCTGGAACTCGTTGCCTGGGGGGTAGTGGAAGCGGATACGGTAGTGACTTTTAAGGGACATCTTGACAAATACATGAATAGGATGGGAATAGAGGGAAATGGTCCCCGGAAGGGTAGGGGGTTTTAATTTAGTCCGGCAGCAGGCTTGGAGGGCTAAAGGGCCTGTCCCTGTGCTGTAACTTTCTTTGTTCTTTGTTCTAAATACAGTAATATTTAATGAACACATTTGGTTCATACAATGTGGTTGACTCTCAACTGCCCTCTGAACAAGGGCATCTAGGGATGGGCAATAAATGTTGGCCAGCCAGTGACGCCCATGTCCCACAACTGAATAAGGTTAATACAAGATATCCTGGTTCGAAAAGACACTTGCTGCAAGCCAATAGCTTTCCTTCTTACTTGAACTGAGCAATCAACCTTATTCTTGAGCCAGATTTGACAGAATATAATGTCCTCCAACTGATCAAATTCATAGAAGAAATTCTTAGTTCAGACAATTCCTGCCAGCTATGCAGCTTCCACAAGCATGTAGGTGAATCCAACATTAATTTTTAAAATAAAGCTCCAGTCACATGTTAGAATTTAACATGGTTGAAGTTCTCGGGTTGAAGTTCTGAACTGGAAAAAGGCCAAATTTGATGAAATGAGAAGGGATCTGGGAAGTGTGGATTGGCACAGGCTGTTCTCTGGTAAGGATGTAAATGGAAAGTGGGAGGCCTTCAAAGGAGAAATTTTGAGAGTGCAGAGTTTGTATGTTCCTGTCAGGATTAAAGGCAAAGTAAATAGGAATAAGGAACCTTGGTTCTCGAGGGAGATTGTAACACTGATTAAGAGGAAGAGAGAGTTGTATGAAATGTACAGGCAGCAAGGAACACATCAGATGCTCGAGGAGTATAAAAAGTGCAAGAAGCTACTTAAGAGGGAAATCAGGAGGGCTAAAAGAAGACATGAGGTTGCTTTGGCAGACAGAGTGAAGGAAAATCCAAAGAGCTTCTATAGGTATGTTAGGAGCAAAAGGATAGTGAGGGATAAAATTGGTCCTCTTGAAGACCAGAGTGGTACACTGTGTATGGAACCAAAAGAGATGGGGGAGATACTAAACGGTTTTTTTGCATCTGTATTTACTGAGGAAACGGGCATGGAGTCTACGGAAATAGGGCAAACTGGTAGGGAGGCCATGGAACCTTTACAGATTAAAGGGGAGGAGGTGCTCGCTGTCTTGAGGCAAATCAGAGTGGATAAATCCCCAGGACCGGACAGGGTATTCCCACGGACCTTGAGGGAAGCTAGTGTTGAACTTGCAGGGGCCCTGGCAGACATATTTAAAATGTCAGTATTCACGGGGGAGGTGCCGGATGATTGGAGGGTGGCTCATGTTGTTCCGTTGTTTAAAAAAGGTTCCAAAAGAAATCCGGGAAATTATCGGCCAGTAGGTTTGACGTCGGTGGTGGGCAAGTTATTGGAAGGTGTGATAAGGGATAGGATCTACAAATATTTGGATAGACAGGGACTTATTAGGGAGAGTCAACATGGCTTTGTGCGTGGTAGGTCATGTTTGACGAATTTATTAGAGTTTTTCGAGGAGGTTACCAGGAAAGTGGATGAAGGGAAGGCGGTGGATGTTGTCTACCTGGATTTCAGCAAGGCCTTTGACAAGGTCCCTCATGGGAGGTTAGTTAGGAAGGTTCAGTCGCTGGGTATACATGGGGAGGTAGTAAATTGGATAAGACACTGGCTCAATGGAAGAAGCCAGAGAGTGGTTGTGGAGGATTGCTTCTCTGAGTGGAGGCCTGTGACTAGTGGTGTGCCGCAGGGATCGGTGTTGGGTCCATTGTTGTTTGTCATCTATATCAATGATCTGGATGATAATGTGGTCAATTGGATCAGCAAGTTTGCTGATGATACAAAGATTGGAGGTGTAGTGGGCAGTGAGGAAGGTTTTCAAAGCTTGCAGAGGGATTTGGACCAACTAGAAAAATGGGCTGAAAATGGCAAATGGAATTTAACGCAGACAAGTGTGAGATATTGCACTTTGGAAGGACAAACCAAAGAAGAACGTACAGGGTAAATGGTAGGACTCTGAAGAGTGCAGTTGAACAGAGGGATCTGGGAATACAGGTACAGAGTTCCCTAAAAGTGACGTCACAGGTGGATAGGGTCGTAAAGAGTGCCTTTGGTACATTGGCCTTTATAAATTGGAGTATCGAGTATAAAAGTTGGAGTGTTATGGTAAGGTTATATAAGGCATTGGTGAGGCCGAATTTGGAGTATTGTGTACAGTTTTGGTCACCTAGTTACAGGAAGGATGTAAATAAGGTTGAAAGAGTGCAGAGAAGGTTCACAAGGATGTTGCCGGGACTTGAGAAGCTGAGTTACAGGGAGAGATTGAATAGGTTGGGACTTTATTCCCTGGAGCGTAGAAGATTGAGGGGAGATTTGATAGAGGTGTATAAGATTTTGATGGGTATAGACAGAGTGAATGCAAGCAGGCTTTTTCCGCTGAGGCTCGGGGAGAAAAAAACCAGAGGGCATGGGTTAAGGGTGAAAGGAGAAAAGTTTAAAGGGAATATTAGGGGGGGCTTCTTCACGCAGAGAGTGGTGGGAGTGTGGAATGAGCTGCCGGATAAAGTGGTAAATGCGGGGTCACTTTTAACATTTAAGAAAAACTTGGACGGGTTCATGGTTGAGAGGGGTGTGGAGGGATATGGTCCAAGTGCAGGTCAGTGGGACTAGGCATAAAATGGTTCGGCACAGACAAGAAGGGCCAAAAGGCCTGTTTCTGAGCTGTAATTTTCTATGGTTCTGTGGCCTCCCTGACCTTGTTGCTGAGAATGTTTGAAGAGGCAGCAGGGGCACAATGGGTCACACCGCCTCCTTTTGTGCTCTCTGCTCCTCGTTTGCATTTGAAGTGGTAAATATCTGGAACTCACTTCCTACGAGCGGCTGAAGCAGAGATAATGGAATGTTTCCAAAAGGAAATTGGATGGGAGCTTCAGGGAAATAAATCCGCAGGGACACGGAGAGAGAACAGGGCAACAGTTTGATCTACAGAGAGCCAGCATGGACTCAATGGGCTGAATGGCCCCATTCCCAATCCTAATGCCTGTCTGATCTAAAGAGAGAAATTTCAGCTGTTCAAGTCTCTCGAACTCACTGAAGTCCCTCATCCCCAGGGCCATTCTTGTAAATCTCCTCTGCACCCTCTCTCAGGACTTCACATCTTTCCTAAAGTGTGGGGCCCATATACAGGGTTCCATTCTCGAGGAATAGAATTGAACAGGTTCTGTTCAACTTGTTTAGAATCAGGGTTCGGCTACACTGGGAGCATTGTCAACATTTGTGATCTCCATTTAGAAAAAGGAAATAGAGGCACTGGAGAAGCGGCAACAAAGATTCACAAGAATAATCCCAGAACTGAGAGCATTTAACCTTCAGGAAAGGCTGGGGCTGATTTTCTCTAGAGAAGAGAAGACTGAAGGGTGACCTGATGGAAGTCTTTAAGATTATGAAGGGGTTCAATAATCCAACAGGGAGTTCAGTGAGAAACCTCTTTACCAGCGAGTGGTGAGAATGTGGAACTCACTACCACAGCGAGTGGTTGAGGTGAACAGCATGAATACATTGAAGGGGAAGCTCGATACATACATGAGGGAGAGAGGAATAGAAGGATATGCTGATGGGGAGATGAAGAGGGGTGGGTGGAGGCTCATGTGGAGCATAAATACTGACACAGACCAATTGGGCCGACTGGCCTGGCCCTGTGCTGTAGACTCAATGGAACAGAGACAAATGTATTTATTTTAGATCTACATGTAGTGGTAGGAAAAACATTATTTACTCTCCAGGATAAAATAAATGTTCTTCATCAGTTTGTGTGGGTCATTTCAGTGGAAATGTGCTCTCCCAGGCTCAAAGAGCATCAGCTCACTGGAAGTAAAGTTGTGAGACCGGCCAGTCCAGCAGAAAGAAACCCTCCGACCCTCCCACTTCACCTACTGTCAGAATGAACATGGTTCAGTCCTGGATGTGATTAACAGCAGCAATAACAGCAGAATCCAACCCCAGTCATCACTTGTGAACTCGCTGGTGTCTCCGCAGGAGGGATGAACTGGTGAATTTCTTCCCACACACAGCAGCTGTGATTGGACCAGTGGATCATCAGTTCCTGAGAGCTTTTGAAACCATTCCCACAGTCAGAGCATTTAAAGGGTCTCTCCTGGGTGTGAGGGACATTGTGCATCAGCAGCTGGGGTATCGAGTGAATCCTTTCGCACACACAGAGCAGGTGAATGGTCTCTCCCAGTGTGAACTCGCTGGTGTCTCCTCAGTGTGCATGTCCTTCCAAACCTCTTTGTGCAGTGAGAGCAGCTGAACGGTCTCTCCCCAGTGTGAATGCGCTGGTGGTCTATCAGATGCTCAGAAATTTTGAAGCCACTCCCACAGTCGGAGCATTTAAAGGGTCTTTCCTGGGAGTGAGTGACTTTGTGTCTCTGCAGGCTGGATAACCGTGTGAATCTGTTCCCACACTCGGAGCAGGTGAACGGTCTCTCCCCGCTGTGAACTTGCTGGTGAGTCAGCAGGGTGGATGACAGAGTGAATCCCTTCCCACACTCGGTGCAGGTAAATGGTCTCTCCTCGGTGTGAAGACGCTGGTGTGTCAGCAGGGTGAATGACTGACTGAATCCCTTCCCACACACAGAGCAGATGAACGGTCTCTCCCTGGTGTGAACTCGCTGGTGTCTCTGCAGTGTGGATGACCTCTTAAACCTCTTTGTGCAGAGAGAGCAGCTGAACGGTCTGTCCTCAGTGTGAATGCGCTGGTGGGACACCAGTTCCCCAGAAATTTTGAATTCACTCCCACAGTCCGAGCATTTAAAGGGCCTCTCACTGGTGTGAGTGACTTTATGACTCAGCAGGTTGGGTAAATTAGTGAATCCCTTCCCACACACCAAGCAGGTGAATGGCCTCTCTCCGGTGTGAACTCGCTGGTGTGTCAGCAGGGCAGATAACTGCGTGAATCCCTTCCCACAGTCAGAGCAAGTGAATGGTCTCTCCCCGGAGTGAACTCGCTGGTGGTTCCGCAGGTTTGATGATGATCTAAATCTCATTGTGCAGAGAGAGCAGCTGAACGGTCTGTCCTCAGTGTGAATGCGCTGGTGGGACATCAGATCCCGAGAACTTTTGAAGCAACTCTCACAGTCAGAGCATTTAAAGGGTCTCTCATTGGTGTGAGTGACTTTGTGCGTCAGCAGGGCGGATGACCGAAAGAATCCCTTCCCACACACATTGCAGGTGAATGGTCTCTCCCCAGTGTGAATTCGTTGGTGTGCCCGCAGTTCGGAGGACCGAGAGAATCCCTTCCCACACATGGAGCAGCTGAACGGTCTCTCCCCGGTGTGAACTCGCTGATGTCTCCGCAGTGTGGATGACCATTTAAATTTCATTGTGCAGTGAGAGCAGCTGAACAGTCTCTCCTCACTGTGAATGCGCTGGTGGGACACCAGTTCTCCAGAGCTTTTGAATCCGCTCCCACAGTCAGAGCATTTAAAGGGTCTCTCATTGGTGTGAGTGAGATTGTGACTCAGCAGGTGGGAGAACTTAATGTATCCCTTCCCACACACTGAGCAAGTGAAGGGTCTCTCCCGAGTGTGACTGCGTTGATGAATTTCCAAATCACAGGGCAACATGAATCCTTGTCCACAATCGTCACATTTCCACAGTTTCTCCATGATGCGGGTGTCCTTGTGACTCTCCAGGTTTGATGATCAGTTGAATCCTTGTCCACACAGAACACGTGTACGATCTCTCTTCACTGTAAATGGTGCAATGTTGTTTCAGCCTGTGTAACCGGTTAAAGCTCTTTCCACTATCAGTGGACTGGAACACTCTCACTCAGGTGTGTTCCAGTCACACTGATGTTTAAAATCTCCTTAAGCAAACAGATCAGACAAACATTGCTTTTCTAGATTCAAAGGTCGATGATATTCAGGTCCCAATAAATCGAATGGCTCTGTCAAATCTTGATGTGATGTTTAGTTTGAAATTTCTGTCTATAAATCCTCACCTCCTGATATCTATGAAAGGAATTTACAACAGACATCATTGTCAGTACAGGATAGAAATTCAGAACAGACAATTCTAGTTTCTATGGAACATTCTTTCCTCTCTCATTCTCCAAAATCTGTCAATCTCCATCCCACACACTCTCCCTCAATTCTCACTGCGCTCTCCTGAGTATACAACCTCCCAAGTCTATTGAAGGTGCTGATTCAGACTGATTAACGGATCCATGCTGACCACTTTCTATATTGGACACAGAGATCTGAAAATCTACGTGTAACGACCGGCCTACACGCTAGAAATTAAAATCTGTGCCATATGCGGGACCGGATAACTGGATTGGGAGAAAGGGAAGGATGTGGGGAAGAATTTTATTTTGGTGCAGAAAGGTCATTACCTGGAACCCGCTGCCTCAGAGGGTTGTGGAAGTGCAAATGATCCATGATTAATCTTCAAGCTGACAGCCACGTTAAAGTTTTACATTTGGCCATAAATGATGTGTGTAATGCACTGTATTACCTGGTTACAGATACATGAAGAATGTGAGGAGGATTTTTATTTAGGCAGCGAGTGGTGACCTGGAAGTTAAAAATTCAACAAGTCCCCAATTTCCCCCAGAATGCAAAAGAAACGCAAAAGCGGAGCAAAGCAAGTGTTTTACTCACAGATGTTGGCCTCTTTTAGGTCAAAAGGAGCTCACAAACTATTTTTCAAATTGACATTGAGCCAGCCAGGAGTCGAACCTGGAATCTTCTGATCCGTAGTCAGACGCGTTATCCATTGCGCCACTGACCCACACTCTCACAGATGTTGGAGAGCCAGGAGGAAGTTTGAGTCTGTGTCTGAAGCTCAATCTTCATTCAGAGAGAGAGCAGCAGCAGCTTTGCTGGGCAGGAATGAGCAGCTGAACAAGCTCATTGTCCACTTCCGCATTCAGACAATCATAGAATCATAGAAACCCTACAGTGCAGAAGGAGGCCATTTGGCCCATCGAGTCTGCACCGACCACAATCCCACCCAGGCCCTACCCCCACACATTTTACCCACTAATCCCTCAAACCTACACATCTCAGGACTCTAAGGGGCAATTTTTAACCTGGCCAATCAACCTAACCCGCACATCTTTGGACTGTGGGAGGAAACCGGAGCACCCGGAGGAAACCCACGCAGACACGAGGAGAATGTGCAAACTCCACACAGACAGTGACCCGAGCTGGGAATCGAACCCAGGACCCTGGAGCTGTGAAGCAGCAGTGCTAACCACTGTGCTACCGTGCCGCCCATATGGGGGAGCTCTGATTGGCTGGAGGACCAGAGTCCTTCCGGTCCTCCAGAGTTCCCATTGGTCAACATCTCAGGGGTGGGCACTCCACCGCACATGCGCAGCTTCCTCTCTCCCTTGGACATGCGCAGCCCCGGGGCATGGGGGAGTGGGCAGATTCAATCTTCCTCCTGTCTCCAACAGTGTTGTGTGTGTGTAGCAGCACTGAATTTGCTGCTGCAAATCATCAACATTTCTTTGCATGTGAAAGCACTGGTTGAAAGAACTGAGCAGTTTTCTCTCCCTTGAGTATTGGTGGTTCAGTGGTAGAATTCTCGCCTGCCCCGCGGGAGGCCTGGGTTCGTATTCCTGGCCAATGCAAAGCCTTAAAAGAGGCCAACATCTGTGAGTGAAACACTTTCTTTTCCTCCCCTTTCCATTTCTTTTCTCATTCTGGGGGAAATTGGGAACTTGCAGCAACTGAAGGGAAAGGAAGTGAATCCAGTCGGTATGTTCCACACATTGTTAGCCCAGTAATTTCGACAAATATCTGTCTGGCAGCCTGCAGGGAGATTTTCAGCTCCCTGTGTCCAGGAGAGGAAGCAGTGAGCATGGATCTGTCAATCAGCCTCAATCAGCACCTTCAGGAGAATTGGGAGGGTGAATATTAGAGACAGCAGAGTGAGAGTGGAGGGAGACTGTGTGGAATGGAGATTTACAGCTTTTCGGGAATGAGAGAGGAAAGAATGTTCCATAGAAACTAGAATTGTCTGTTCTGAATTTCTATCCTGCACTGACATTGATGAATTTTCCAAACTCGTTTACAGGATATGAGAAGGTGAGGATTGACAGACAGAGGATTGAAACAAACGTCACATCAGCATCTGACACCCTCACTCAATTCATCGGACCTGAATATTATCGGCCTTTGAATCTCGAAGGAGAAATGTTTCTCTGTTCTGTCTGCGTCAACAGGCCTTTAATATCAATGTGACTGGAAAAGCACCAAGGCACAGATACACCCGAGTGAGAGTGTTCCAGTGAACTGAGTGTGGAAAGAGCTTTAACCAGTTACACAGCCTGAAAGTACATCGCAGCATTCACAGCGGGGAGAGATTGTACCCCCACGTTCTGTGTGAGATTTAACTGATTGTTTAACCTGGAGAGTCACAAGGACACCCGCACCATGGAGAAACCGTGGAAATGTGGGGACTGTGGGAAGAGATACAGAGCCCCCTGTAAACTGGAAATTCATCGACGCAGTCACACCGGGGAGAGGCCATTCATCTGCTCTGTGTGTGGGAAAGGATTTACGCAGTTATCTAACCTGTCAAAACACAAAGTCACTCACAGCCAGGAGAGACCCTTTAAATGCTCTGACTGTGGGAGTGGTTTCAAAAGCTCTCGGGAACTGATTATCCACCAGCGCATTCACACTGGGGAGAGACCATTCAGCTGCTCTCACTGCGCAAAGAAATTTAGAGCATCATCCCACCTGCGGATACACCAGCGAGTTCACACTGGGGAGAGACCGTTCACCTGCTCTGTGTGTGGGAAGGGATTCACTCAGTCATCCAGCCTGCAGAACCACAATCTCACTCACACCAATGAGAGACCGTTTAAATGCTCTGACTGTGGGCGTGATTTCAAAAGCTCTCGGGAACTGATGATTCACCAGCGCACTCACACTGGGGAGAGACCGTTCAGCTGCTCTCACTGCTCAAAGAGATTTAGAACATCATCCCACCTGCGGATACACCAGCGAGTTCACACTGGGGAGAGACCATTCACTTGCTGTGTGTGTGGGAAGGGATTCACTCAGTCATCCAGCCTGCGGGCACACCAGCAAGTTCACAAGTGATGACAGGTTGGATTCTGCTGTTATTCCTGCCATTAATCACATCCAGGACTGAACCATGTTTATTCTTATAGTTGGGGAAGTGGAAGGGTAGGAGAGATTCTTTCTGCTGGACTAGCCGATCGCACGACTTTGCTTCCAGTGGGCTAATGCTCTTTGAGCCTGGGAGAGCACATTGCCACTGAAATGATCCACAAAAGCTGATGAAGGACATTTATTTTATCCTGGATAGTAAATAGTGTTTTTCCCCCCACTACAGGTAGATCTGAAATAAATACAGAAAGGACTGGAAAAACGCAGCAGGTCTGGCAGCATCTGTGGAGAGAGAAACAGAGTTAACATTTCACACTACTGGATTGGGAATCAATCTAGTAAACCTCCTCTGCTTCCATGGTATTTATAAAATGGGACAGCACGGCAGCACAGTGGTTAGCACTGCTGCATCATAACACCAGGGACCCAGGTTCAATTCCAGCCTGGGTCACTGTCTGTGTGGAGTTTGCACGTTCTCCCCATGTCAGTGTGGGTTTCATCCGGGTGCTCCGGTTTCCTCCCACAGTCCAGATGTGCAGGTTAGGTTGATTGGCTATGCTAAATTGACCCTTGTGTGAGGGGGATTAGCAGGGTAAATGTGTGGGGTTATGGGAATAGGGCCTGGGTGGGATGCTGTTTGGTACAGACTCGATGGGCAGAACGGCCTCTGTCTGTACTGCAGGGATCCTACGATCCTTTGTTTAATTGGAGACAAAGCTGCACCCAGTGTTCAAGATGCAGTTTCAGCAACGCCCTGTATAACTGAAGCAGAACATCTTTACTTCAATGTTCAATTTCTCTCGTAATAAAGGATAGCATTCCATTTGTGAGAATGGTGATTTATTTGAACTAAGACTTATGAGATTCTCTTGTTTACAATAACTCCATAACTGTAAATCACACCAGGTTCCAGTGACTTAACCATGTGGCTCGAAAGAATACTTTAAATGGTGAATTCAGGAAGTTTATTAACCATTAAAAATGTAACAAGTCAGAAAGATAAAAAAGGAAAGTATCGATTAACAGTAAAAGGAGAAAGCTCAGCTTTAACAATTGAATGTATGAACTTATGAAATGTTATGGGGAGAAGCAGGAACTAGGGATGAGGAGCATATCAGCCATGATCGAATGATTCGATGGGCCGAATGGCCTAATTCTGCTCCAAGATCTTATGAACAGATTTCTCTCTATCCTTTTCAGACCAGGACATGAAGTGATGGCTCCGAAAACATGGATAACTTGTAAAATCAACAGCTCCCAACACCTCTCTGTAGGGCACAGTGGTTTGCACTGCTGCCTCACAGCGCCAGGGACCTGGGTTCGACTCCCGGCTTGGGTCACAGTATGCAAATTCTCCCCGTGTCTGCGTGGGTTTCCTTCGGGTGCTCCGGTTTCCTCCCACAGTCCGAAAGACATGCTGGTTTTCAGAGTAACTTCAATGCAGTGTTAATGTAAGCCGACTTGTGACACTAATAAATGAAGTTCGTGGGAAAATCCCCCAGTCACCGCACTCTGGCATCTGTTCGGGTACACTGAGGGAGAATTTAGCATGGCCAATGCACCTAACCAGCACATCTTTCGGACTGTGGGAGGAAACCAGAGCACCCGGAAGAAAACCAGGCAGACACGGGAACAACGTGCAAACTCCACAGAGTCACCCAAGCCGGGAATCAAACCCAGGTCCCTGGCGCTGTGAGGCAGCAGAGCTAACCAGTGTGCCACCAGGCCATCCTAACAAGTCTTGTTATCTGTTTTTTCTATTCTGTTGGCTTCAGAAGGGAACATTTTATAATTCTCACAGCATTTTAACCATTCTTTATATCTTTATAATTCTAAACGTTATAAACTTTTGTGTTCAAATTTACATTTCCAGCCTAACATCTGTATTAATGAATCATTTATTCTTTAATTGTCTCTCAATTCAGGCTGTCTATTTAACTAATCTCCTGCTTTACAATTGTGGGAACTTCAGTCACAAATAAGGTAGTCAAATGCATTGTTAAAAGCAGGATGTTCTTTATATAAATAAATAACAAAGTTTAAAAATCATTGGCAAACAAAAGGAAACAGGAGCATTGGAACCAGCCTGGACTTGCAGACTGAAACCCCGCCCAAAGCCTGCACGTGCTCAGAAGGGAGAGAGGTTGTGAAGAACACTCTGTAACACTTCTCCTCCCCTTAAATTTCAATCCCCCATCAGGACAGAAATACAACAAAGTAATGTCTTTAACAATACAGAAGTCTGTCAGGAGCTTGGTGGTTGCATTGCGACCTGTACAATACCACTGGTAAATCTTGTAATGGTGTTTCTGGAATGGGAGGTGAAGAGGTAGTTTGAGAATCTGTACATGAACATTCCTCTTCCACTCCCACAGCAGAGTCAACTGGCAAAGCTGGAACCATTTCCCGGTGAACATCCACAGCAGCATGACCCTCTGCCATGTTCTCAGTAATGGTTGCTGACTCTGAAACTGTTCCTGACTCGGGGTCACACCGCAAGCGAATATGATACTGGACCACTTTGGTTTAAAATTATTCCCGGTAACCACCTTTGGTTACTCCCAAAGTTTCTGATGTAAACCTGATCACCCGGTTTGAACTGCCTCTCTTTGGCGTGGCAGTCGTGTCCCTCCTTCTGCTTCTCTTGTCTCCTGCTCACTTTTGCTCTGAGATCTGGATGAAGCAGATCCAGATGAGACTTCAACCTTCGACCAAAAACTTCCACAGGAGAGTCCGGTTGTGGAATGTGGTGTGATGCGAAACTGGAACAAAAATCTTGAGAGCTTGTTCCTAAAGTATCGCCTGCCATTCTTTTCAATCCCTCCTTCAGACTTTGAACAGCTCTTTCTGCGAGACCATTTGTACAGTAAGAAGTTTAACAACACCAGGTTAAAGTCCAACAGGTTCATTTGTTAGCAAATGCCACGAGCTAACAAATGCATTTGCTAACAAATAAACCTATTGGACTTTAACCTGTTGTTGTTAAACTTCTGACTGTGTTTACCCCAGTCCAACGCCAGCATCTCCACATCATGAAGACCATTTGTAGCCAGATGAAATGGTGCAGTACGCACATGACGTAGACCATTCCTTTACAGGAATTCCTGAAACACCTCACTTGTAAACAGAGTGTTGTTATCTGAAACAAGCCAATCTGGTAACCCAGGGCAAGTGAAAATTTGACAGAGCTTCTCTGTTGTCACAGGAGCTGGAATATTACTCATGATCTGTGCTTCCAACCATTTTGAATGCACATTTACAACGACCAAACACATGTGATTCATGAAAGGCCCCCCAAAGGCCACATTTAGTCTGGACCACGGCCTATCAGGCCACTCCCAAGGATGAAGTGGTAATGTACCCAGTGTGTTGTGCCTGATTCAATCGACAAACAGTTTATTGAGTTACGCCAGCGGGGAGAAGCCACAGGGGCTGACCATGTGCAACTCCACCCAACAAAGAATATCATCAATTCTTATCCAGTTACTCAGCCCATCCCAGCTGGACATAATCCAATCAGAATGGTGATAGATTACATACATTATAGGCTCAATAAAATTAGTATCTGGGCATTATGGGGCTTTGTGATAATCTCATGGACAGGTGCCCCCATCATGATGCTTTCCAGACCCCCCTTGGGGGGGTCTTTCTTGGGCTTTCTTTGTCCATAGACTCCCTTAGTTAGAAATGGGGTGAATTAAAAGTTCTCAAATGGACGTCAGCACCCTTCCTTTGTTTTAATCGAATGACCACATGGTCTGGGAATCATTTCTATTTAATGCTCTCTCTTTTTAAACTCTTTTCTTCAGTATCCAATTCCAGAATTTTCCTTTTCTTTGTGTTACTTGCGTCAGGAATAAATCTTTGGACCTGACAGGAAGTTTAACCCAAGATCAATCCAACACAGGATTGGTCAGAATCACTTCACATGTGTCAAATTTTAAATAACCATTACAAATTAAAACTCTCATTCTCACATGGGTGAATTGTATCCGGATTAAAATTCCCACATGTTTAGTAAAATATCCTGGAATCTTGTCTCTGGCCAGTAAATATGGCTCCAGGTTCATAACTTCTGAACAAAAAACGTTTTATTGATCACACTTCCTTTTTTTAAAATCTGTTTGATTTAAATCACAGACAGAAAACCTCAAAGCTTGAAGCATTCAACCCACAAATATCATCCACACACAAACTGAGAAACTTAACATGTGCTTTACAACAACAATAACCAAAATTAATTACTTAAGCGTTCTTGTGATCCTGTTTTTAAACTTCCAAAAATGCCTTTAATTAAAGATTCAAGATCAGGTTAATCCACCAGAAAGATAAACCTTAACAAATGTAGCCCAAAACAATGATAAAACACATCTACAAACATCCACATAAAACAAACAAAACACACAGATTCTCACAGCTCGTAAATTTCAAACAATGAATCCTCAGCATTCTCTCTCGCAGCTATAGCTTCTTAAAGCAACAGAGCACTACAAGCTCACAACTCCTTGATTAAAATAAGATACAAGATCCTTCATTATAACTTAACCTTTTTTAAGTCAACTTACAAGGACTGATTTTAGAGACAACATCTTTGTTGATTTAAAATCCCAAACATGTTACACCCAAACACCGGCAAAATCTTTGTTCTTTATCTGGGGATAACATTCTCAGTTATTCCAAATTCCTCCAGGCTGTGCTTAATATTTCCACATTTAACTTATTCCCAGAAATCCTCAATTATAAACTAAAATAGACACATGAGTTTCCGGGCAGTCTCAGGAATATGGTCAAGATAGTCCAGTCCCACAATGCCTCACATTCAATCTGCAGCCCTTCAATTATAACAGAATATGTGGCTGTATGTAGCTGCCTTGGCCATGGTCAACCCCAACCCCAAGGGTGCCTTCTTGAACTGCTGCAATGCCTGAGGAGTACGTACACCCACAGTGCTGTTAGGAAGGGACTTCCATAGAAACATAGAAAAACTACAGCACAATACTAGCCCTTCAGCCCACAAAGTTGTGCCGAACATGTCCCTACCTTAGCGATTACTAGGCTTACCTATAACCCTCTATCTTACTAAGTTCCATGTACTTATCTAAAAGTCTCTTAAAAGACCCTATCGAATCCGCCTCCACCACCCACCACCCTCTGAGTGAAAAACTTACCCCTGACATCTCCTCTGTACCTACTCCCCAGCACCTTAAACCTGTGTCCTCTTGTGACAACCATTTCAGCCCTGGGAAAAAGTCTCTGACTATCCACTCGATCAATACCTCTCAACATCTTATACACCTCTATCAGGTCACTCCTCATCCTTCGTCTCTCCAAGGAGAAAAGACTGAGCTCACTCAACCTATCCTCATAAGGCATGCTCCCCAACCCAGGCAACATCCTTGTAAATCTCCTCTGCACCCTTTCTATGATTTCCACATCCTTCTGTAATGAGGCGACCAGAACTGAGCACAGTACTCCAAGTGTGGTCTGACTAGGGTCTTATATAGCTGCAACATTATCTCATGACTCCTAAGCTCAATTCCTCGATTGATGAAGGCCAGTACACCATCCGCCTTCTTAACCACAGCCTCAACCTGCACAGCTGCTTTGAGCGTCCTATGAACTCGGACCCCAAGATCCTTCTGATCTTCCACTCTGCCAAGAGTCCTACCATTAATATTATATTCTGCCATCGTATTTGATCTGCCAATATGAACTACCTCACACTTATCTGGGTTGAACTCCATCTGCCACTTCTCCACCCAGTCTTGCATCCTATCAATGTCTCGCTGCAACTTCTGACATCCCTCCACACTATCCACAACACCTCCAACCTTTGTGTCATCAGCAAACTTACCAACCCATCCCTCCACTTCCTCATCCAGATCATTTATAAAAATCACAAAGAGTAAGGTTCCCAGAACAGATCCCTGGGGCACTCCACTGGTGACCGACCTCCCTGCAGAATATGACCCGTCTATAACCACTCTTTGCCTTCTGTGGGCAAGCCAGTTCTGGATCCACAAAGCAATGTCCCCTTGGATCCCATGCCCCCTCACTTTCTCAATAAGCCTTGCATGGGGCACCTTATCAAGTTTCCAGTTACTGAGAGAGACAAGAGATGAAATTTCTGGGCCTCTCACAAAAATCTTTGTTTCTTCATTGGACACAGGTGAGGTTCCAGAGGATTGGAGGATAGCAAATGTGGTCCTGTTATTTAACAAGGGTAGCAAGGATAACCCGGGTAATTATAGGCTAGTGAACTTGACGTCCGTGGTAGGGAAATTGTTGGAGAAGATTCTTAGAGATAGGATCTATACACATTTAGAACTGAATAATCTCATTAGCGATTGTACAAGGGAGGTCAGGCCTCACAAATTTGGTTGTGTTTTTTGAGGAGGTGACAAAAATGATTGACGAGGGAAGGGCCGTGGATGTCGTCTCCATGGAATTTAGTGAAGCATTTGACAAGGTCCCTCATGGCAGGTGGTGCAAAAGGTTAAATCTCATGGGATCAAAGGTGAACTAGCTACATGAGTACAGAACTGGCTTGGCCATAGAAGACAGAGGGTAGCAGTGGAGGGGTCTTTTTCTGATTGGAGATCTGTGACTAGTGGTGTTCCACAGGGCTCTGTACTGGGATCTCTGCTGTTTGTGATATATATAAATGATTTGGAAGAAGATGTAGTGAGTCTGATTACTAAGTTTGCGGACGACACAATGATTGCTGGAGTTGTGGATTGTGATGAACATTGTCAGAGAATACAGCAGGACATAGATAGGCTGGAAAATTGGGCGGAGAAATGGCAGATGGAACTTAATCCAGATAAATGCGAAGTGATGCATTTTGGTAGATCTGATGCAGGGGGGAGCTATACAATAAATGGCAGAACCATCAGGAGTATAGACACACAGAGGGATCTGGGTGTGCAAGTCCACGATCCTTAAAGGTGGCAGCACAGGTGGAAAGGGGGGGTGAAGAAGGCATATGGCATGCTTGCCTTTATTGGGGCATAGAGTATAAAAGTTGGCATATGATGTTGCAGTTATATAGAACGTTGGTTAGGCCACATTTGGAGTACTGCGTCCAGTTCTGGTCGCCACACTACCAGAAGGATGTGGAGGCTTTGGAGAGAATACAGAAAAGGTTTACCAGGATGTTGCCTGGTATGGAGGGTATTCGCTATGAGGAGAGATTGAGTAAACTAGGGTTGTTCTCCCTGGAAAGACGGAGGTTGAGGGCGACCTAATAGAAGTTTATAAAATTATGAAGGGCATAGATAGGGTGAACAGTTGGAAGCTTTTTCCCAGGTCAGAAATGACAAACACAAGGGGTCACAAGTTCAAGGTAAGGGGGGCAAGGTTCAATACAGATATGCGGGGGACATATTTTACACAGAGGGTGGTGGGGGCCTGGAATGCACTACCAAGCAAGGTGGTTGAGGCAGACACGCTAGGATCATTTAAGACTTATCTAGATAACCACATGAACAGACTGGGAATAGAGGAATACAAACGGATGGTCTCGTTAGGAACACATGATCAGCGCAGGCTTGGAGGGCCGAAGTGCCTGTTCCTGTGCTGTATTGTTCTTTGTTCTTTAAAATAGACACATGAGTTTCCGGGCAGTCACAGGAATGTGGTCAAGATAGTCCAGTCCCACAATGCCTCACATTCAATCTGCAGTCCTTCAATTATAACAGAATATGTGGCTGTATGTAGCTGCCTTGGCCATGGTCAACCCCAACCCCAAGGGTGCCTTCATGAACTGCTGCAATGCCTGAGGAGTACGTACACCCACAGTGCTGTTAGGAAGGGACTTCCAGCTACACAGTCCAGACTTTCACTGGACTGCAGGTGGATATCAGATTGATATATTCCATTCAACCACATCCAAGATGAGTTATTCCAATTCCTTTATTGTCCAGGACAATATATTCACAATATCTTTAAAACAGAAATTAAACATTCCCATTTGATTTCAGATATTAACATATTCTGTTAGTTTGTTCTTTATTGTCGATGTCAGGCTGGGGTTGTTCCTCTTGGAGAAAAGGAGGTTGAGGGAAGATTTGATAGAGGTGGACAAGATTCTGACAGGTTTAGATAAGGTGGACAAAGAAAAGCTGTTCCTATTAGCTGATGGGACAAGGACTAGGGGGACACACAGATTTATGGTTTTGGGTCAGAGATACAAGGGGAGGAGTGGGGGAGGAGTGGGGGGGGGAGGGGGGGGTGGGGGGGAGATGTGAGGAAGAATATTCTGATGCAGCGAATGGTAATGACAAGGAACTCGCTGCCTACGAGGGTGGAGGAAGTGGAGACAATAAACAATGAAAAAGGAAATTGAATGGGCATTTGGGATGTTCCAGACAGAATGAAGAACAAAGAAAATTACAGCACAGAAACAAGCCCTTTGGCCCTCCAAGCCTGTAGCAACCATGCTGCCCGTCTGAACTAAAACCCCCTACCTTTCCGGGGACCATATCCCTCTATTCCTATGCATTTCATATATTTGTCAAGACACATCTTAAAAGTCACGATCATATCTGCTTCCACTACCTTCCCCGGCAACGAGTTCCAGGCACCCACCACCCTCTGTGTAAAAAACCTGCCTGGTACATCTCCTTTAAACCTTGCCCCTCGCACCTTAAACCTATGCCCCCTAGTAATTGACTCTTCCAACCTGGGAAAAAGCTTCAGATTATCCACTCTGTCCATGTCCCTCATAATCTTGTAGACTTCTATCAGGTCGCCCCCCTCAACCTCTGTCGTTCCAGTGAGAACAAACCAAGTTTCTCCAACCTCTCCTCATAGCTAATGCCCTCCACACCAGACAACATCCTGATAAATATTTTCCGTACCCTCTCCAAAGCCTCCACATCCTCTGGTAGTGTGGTGACCAGAATTGAACACGAGATTCCAAGTGCGGTCTAACTAAGGTTCTATAAAGCTGCAACATGACTTACCAATTTTTAAACTCAATGCCCCGGCCGATGAAGGCAAGCATGCCGTATGCCTTCTTGACGACCTTCTCCACCTGCATTGCCACTTTCAATGACCTGTGTACCTGTACACCCAGATCCTTCTGCCTATCAATACTCTTAAGGGTTCTGCCAATAACTGTATACTTCCCATCTGTATTAGACCTTCCAAAATGCATTACCTCACATTTGTCCGGATTAAACGTCATCTGCCATCTCTCCGCCCAAGTCTCCAACTGATCTATATCCTGCTGTATCCTCTGCCGGTCCCCATCGCTATCCGCAATTCCACCAACCTTTGTGTCGTCCACAAACTTACCAATCAAACCAGTTACATTTTCCTCCAAATCATTTATATATATATTACAAACAGCAAAAGTCCCAGCACTGATCGCTAAGGAATGTCACTTGTCACAGCCCTCCATTCAGAAATGTACCTTTGCACTGCCAACCTCTGTTTTCTTCTGACAAAATATCTCTAAACTTCCTAACACCCTGTCACTCTGTGATCCTTGTGACATTTGAAACCAGGTATTCGCAAAAAGACTCAAAGAATATCAGCCCACTGGAGACTGAGACCAGCCAGTCCAGCACAAAGAAACCCTCTGACCCTTCCCATTGACCAACTGTGAGAATGAACAAAATGCAGTCCTGGATGCAACTGAAAGCAGAAACAATAACAGCAGAATCCAACCCCTGGAATCACTCGTGAACTTGCTGGTGTCTCAGCAGCCGGGATGAAACGCTGAAACCCTTCCCACACTGAGGGCAGGTAAACGGCCTCTCGCCAGTGTGAACTCGCTGGTGTCTCTGCAGGCTGGATAACTGAGTGAATCCCTTCCCACACTGAGAGCAGGTGAATGGCCTCTCCCCAGTGTGAACCCGCTGGTGTGTCCGCAGGTTAGATGAACAAGTGAATCCCTCCCCACAATGAGAGCAGATGAACAGCCTCTCCCCAGTGTGAACTCGCTGGTGTGTCCGCAGGCTGGATAACTGAGTGAATCCCTTCCCACACTGAGAGCAGGTGAATGGCCTCTCTCCAGTGTGAACTCGCTGGTGTGTCTGCAGGTGGGATGACTGAGTGAATCCCTTCCCACATTCAGAGCAGGTGAATGGCCTCTCCCCAGTGTGAACTCGCTCGTGTGTCCGCAGGCTGGATAACTGAATGAATCCCTTCTCACACTGAGAGCAGGTGAATGGTCTCTCCCCAGTGTGGCTGCGCCGATGAGCTGCCAGCAGAGATGGGGCTCTGTATCTCTTCCCACAGTCCGCACATTTCCACGGTTTCTCCATGGTGCGGGTGTCCTTACCTCTCTCTTGGGTGGACAATTAGTTGAAACTTCGTCCACACACAGAACAAGATTACAGTCTCTCCCCGCTGTGAATGGTGTGATATTTATTCAGACTGTGTAACTGGTTAAAGCTCTTTAGTCAGTGCATTGGAACACTCTCTCTCAAGTGTGACAGTGTGTTGATGCTTTTTCACTCACACTGACATTTCAAATCTTTTCAAATCGACAGACTGGACAATCATTTCTCCTTCTAGATTCAAAGTCCGATGATATTGAGGTCCCAAGGAATAAGACTCTGTCAGATCGAGACATGACGTTTGAGGTTTCAGCCTGTGATTCCTCTTTCAATATCCTGTAAAATTAGTTTCCAAAAGTCATGTGTCAGTACAGGATAGAAATTCAGAACAGACAATTTCTATGGAACATTCTTTCCTCTCTCATTCACCAGAAGCTGCAAATCTCCATCCCACACACTCTCTCCCCATTCTCAGCAGGTCTGGCAGCATCTGTATGGAGAGAAAAGAACTGATGTTTCCGAGCTTTGACAAAGGGTCATCGAGACAAGAAACATCAGCTCTTTTCTCTCCTTACAGATGCTGCCAGACCTGCTGAGATTTTCCAGCATTTTCTCTCTTGGTTTCAGATTCCAGCATCCGCAGTAATTTGATTTTATAAGGCTGCAGATACCTCCTCCCAAGTAACATGCGTGTGCCCAAGACATCACCACTTGTTTCCCTTATTTCTTTCGCACCCATGGTGCTCTCCGCAGTAAACACAGAGGAGAAGTATTCATTAAAAATCTCACCCATCTCCTGTGGCTCCACACACAGATGGCCATACTGATTTTTAAGGGGATCTATTCTCTCTCTAGCCACCCTTTTACTCTTAATATAGCTATAGAACCTCTTGGAATTTTCTTTAATCTTACCTGCCAGATCCATATCAGACCCTCTTTTTGTCCTCCTGATTTCCCTCTTCAGTATTTTCTTACACTTTTTATAGTCAGAGTGATTCACTTGTCCCCGATTGCCTAAACCCAATGTATGCTTCCTTCTTTTACCTGACCAGAGCCTCAATGTCCCTTGTCTGCCAGAGATCCCTAAATTTACCATTCTTTCCCTGCATCTTAACAGGAATATACTGCCCCTGGACTCTTGATATCACACTTTTAAAACCTCCCAATTGCCAGTCATTTCTTTCCCTTCATTGATCTCGCTTCCAAACTAAAACCGGCCGTCTGCCATTACCCGCACTGATGGGGAGATGCCGGCGTTGGACTCGGGTAAACACAGCAACAAGTCAAACAACACCAGGTTAAAGTCCAACAGGGTTATTTGGTTCACCCGCACTGCGCATGCTTCAGGTCCCGCCCCTCATTCACACCGATTGGTTGGAGGACCAGCCGCTCCCGCTCGGTCCTCCAGCCCCACCCCCTCTTCCTATTGGTCCGGAGCTGCCGTCAATCAGCGCCCGGGCATTGTGATGTGGAGCATGCGCAGTGTCATTGCTGTCCTTGGAGCTTGTTTGTCCCGGAGAAGCGGAGTCAGCGTTAGGCGGTGGCTGGGAGGATTTGGAAACACTTTGTGGATCCGCAAACCCTTCAGAATCATTGTCAGCTCCCTGGTTTGCAGCTGCGGGGCTTCTCCCTCCCTCCCTCCCGGGAACAGGCCCAGGTTAACGGCCCCATCCTGGCTCAGCCACTGGAGGATGGTTCACATCAGAGGATGGGGGAGGGGGACAATAAATAAGAGGTTACACTTTGGCCTCAAATCAATGAGGACTCTGATCTCTGGGAAGGAAGGAAACCCTGGGAGGTGGGCGGGGAGGATTCACAAACACCCGCTGGAGGCCCCAACACCCCCAATCAGACCCATTGGTTTTATTGTCAGTCTGCAGACAGCAGCTGGAGAACTGAACACAGTAAGAGTTTTAACAACACCAGGTTAAAGTCCAACAGGTTTCATTTGGTAGCAAACACCATTAGCTACCATTAGGTGTTTGCTACCAAATAAACCTGTTGGACTTTAACCTGGTGTTGTTAAAACTCTTACTGTGTTCACCCCAGTCCAACGCCGGCATCTCCACATCAGAACTGAACCCAGACAGAGGAGAGAGAAGGAGCAAACTGGGAGTGGAGAAAAGAAATGGTGAGATGGGTTTGGATTTCAGCCCAGGGAGGAGGGAGGGTGTGTGGGACAGGAATTTATTGATTTGGGGAACAAGAGAGGAAGAAATGTTCCAGAGAATTAGAATTGCCTGTTCAAAATTTCTATCCTGGACTGACAGTGATTAATTTTGTAAACTCCTTTTACAGGTGAGGTGAAGAAACATCACATCAAAATCAGACAGAGTCTCGATTCACTTGGACTTAAATATCCTCAGACTTTGAACGTGGAAGGAGAAATGTTTGTCTTCTGTCTGGAGGAGAAGATTTCAAACATCAGTGTGACTGAAAAAGCACCAAGATACACGCACACCCGAGTGAGAGTGTTTCAGTGAGTTGACTGTGGAAAGAGCTTTATCCAGTTACACAGCCTTAAAAAACATCACACCATTCACAGCAAGGAGAAACTACACGTGTTGTGTGTGTGGATGAGGCTTCAACTGATCGTTTAACCTGGAGAAACATAAGGACACCAGTATCATGGAGAAACCGTGGAAATGTGGGGACTGTGGGAAAGGATTCAGTTACCCTTCTCTGCTGGAAAACCATCGGCGCAGTCACACTGGTGAGAGACCGTTCACCTGTTCTGTCTGTGGGGAGGGATTCATTCAGTCATCGGGCCTTTGGTCTCACCAGAGAATTCACACTGAGGAAAAGCCATTCACCTGCACCTCCTGTGGGAAGAGGTTCAGGCATTCTTCAGCACTCACTGTGCACCAACACACTCACACCGGGGAGAGACCATTCATCTGCTCCGTGTGTGGGAAGGGATTCACTCAGTCATTCCACCTGCTGTCACACCAGCGAGTTCATTCTGGGGAGAGGCCGTTCACCTGCTCCGACTGTGGGAAGGGATTCACTGGGTCATCCCACTTACTGTCACACCAGCAAGTTCACATTGAGGAGAAGCCATTCAGCTGCACTGACTGTGGACGGAGTTTCAGACAGGCATCCTCCCTCATTGCACACCAGCGAATTCACACTGGGGAGAGACCGTTTACTTGCTTTGTGTGTGGAAAGGGATTCACAGTTTTACCCACCCTGCTGAGACACCAGAAAATTCACACTGAAGAGAAGCCATTCAGCTGCACTGACTGTGGAAAGAATTTCAGGCAGTCATCCAACCTCACTGCTCACCGACGCACTCACACTGCAGAAAGACCATTCACATGCTCCGTGTGTGGGAAGGGATTCAATCGGCCAACCAACCTCTCTGCTCACCAGCGAATTCACACAGGGGAGAGGCCATTCACTTGCTCCGTGTGTGGGAAGGGATTCGCAAAGTCTTTCAACCTGCTGGCTCACCAACGCACTCACACTAAGAGGCCATTCAACTGCTCTGTGTGTGGGAAGGGATTCACTCAGTCACAATGGCTCCTGAGACATCTACAAGTTCACAGGTGACTGCAGGGTTTGGAATCTGCTGTTTTTGCTGCTGTTCAGTATTGACAGTCTGACAATATTTTATTTCTGCTGGTGTTAACAAACCCTATAACTAGCTGGAATTTAATATTCTGGAAGTGTCACTGATTTTCAGGGCTGCAATGTCACTTTTTAAAAGCACCACCAGTGATCTTCCCCCTTAATTGAAGAACTCTCAACAGGAACCTGTTTAGAATAAAGTTAAGAACTTTTGCTTCAATTCTAATTTGATCTTTGGGCAAAATCTACAATTCATTCTCTGAAAGATCCATCTGCAGGGCACAAAGTATTTATTTTCAATGCTTGTATTGAGATTTTCTGGAAAGCTACTCTTCGATTTTTAAGGGCTATTTTTTGGTTTCCAGGGGATCGTTTTCCATTCTCAGTCACTCCTTTATTAGTGATGTAGTCACGTAGTAACATTACCTTTTGTGTTTCTGTTAGTTTACTTCTTTGAATAAGATAACACAATTACTGAAGACTGTGTATATATTAAATCTTTTAAATTGGAATCTATGAATGATATGTTTTGTTAACTTATTTTAAAAATACTCCCATACTCTCTTTCCAAAATGAGAATTCTAACTATTTGACACAAGGTAACTGAATCAGATGTTTACTGGTTCAGACGGTGGAGCAGGAAAAATCTCTCCCGATTCTGATCTTCATTGTGTGTGGATTTACATTGATAACCCATCAATAACCTCACTACACCAGCTGAGATCAGCTCTGACCGGGGATTCTGTATGTTGTCTGTGAACGTTAAACTGCAAATAAAAGCAGTTTAGAATATGAACCTGGATGAATGGATCTCAATTTCTAATGTGATGACCCAAGTGATTGGTAAGTACATTCACAATATCTGGTTACTCAAATTCCTGAGTTGTAAACCCCACCTCCTGAGATATATAAAAATAATCGAGACTTGTTCAGCAGAATGGGGAAAGGTCTGCCGATGGTTGGATCATTCCTTTTGAGGCTCACACTGCTATGAAACTAGTTCTGTAGCAGGAAGACACAACTCCTCCACACATCACCGATAGGCTGCTGTGTCAGTGAACTTCTTTTCTCAAAATAGGTGGCAAAGCTGTTCCTCCAATTTGAGACTCTGTCTCTGCAGATGCAGCAACATTGGGAGAGACAGAATCTGTGATTGAAGGAGATAGTCCTCACAGTTTCTGTCTCTCCCATGTACAGGATGATTTATTTTCTTCCAGTAGTTCCTCCCAAGACAGAATTTCTGCGGGCCTTTTGGCAAGTCATGTTGCAGCTTTATAGAACTTCAGTTAGGCCGCACTTGGAATATAGTGTTCAATTCTGGTCGCCACACTACCAGAAAGATGTGGAGGCTTTGGAGAGGGTATAGAAAAGATCTACCAGGATGTTGCCTGGCATTGAGGGCATTAGCTATGAGGAGAGGCTGGAGAAACTTGGTTTGTTCTCACTGGAACGACGCAGGTTGAGGGCGATCTGACAAAGTCTACAAGATTGTGAGGGCTTGGGCAGAGTGGATAGTCAGAAGCTTTTTCCCAGGGTAGAAGAGTCAATTACTAGGGGGCATAGATTTAAGGTGCGAGGGGCAAGGTTTAAAGGAGGCAGGTTTGTTACCCAAAGGGTGGTGGGTGCCTGGAACTCGCTGCCGGGGGAGGTAGTGGAAGCAGATACGATCGTGAGTTTTAAGGGGCGTCTTGACAAATACATGAATAGGATGGGAATGGAGGGATATGGTCCCCAGAAGGGTAGGGGGTTTCAGTTCAGTCCGGCAGTGTAGTTGGTGCAGGCTTGGAGGGCTAAAGGGGGTGTTCCTGTGCTGTAATTTTCTTTGTTTTCTTTTGAGAGTGAATTCACCATCCACAGCCATTCACTTTGAACCCTGGTTTGAAATATTCTCACTCTGGGTTTAAGGCTTCCTGGCGTAATACACAGATTTAGATCTTACCACCAAACACCAATTCATATCCTCATCCCAGTCCCAGATTTAAATGTTGTTGTCCAAACTAGAAAACATATATAATTTGACTCTTTTTAAACCTGATTCACCACACCCTGCCACACTAACTACAACAGATTGTGTTTGGGACCAGTTGTTCCATTGAAGTCTGTGTTGTTCTCAATGATGACAGTTTTAACCTCTCCATAACCTGTCATAACCCTTCTGCCCTCCAGGGGGCTCTGTTTTTCTGATGGTGACATTCCCTGTTTACCCAGTCAGCCCTTGAATTGTTTGTGAATCCAGTCACATGTCGGTTAGACTGGATCAGGGCGGCAGATTTCCTTCCTTAAAGGGCATTACAGAACCAGGTGTGTTTTTACAACAATTAATTCATGCTCATCAATATTTTTATTGAAACGTGGTGGGATTCAAACCCAGGTCCCAAAATCATTATAGTAAATAGAGAAAATGCTGGATAAACTCAGCAGGTCGGTTCTTTTCAGAACTCCAGCATCTGCTGGATTTTGCTTTACCTCCAAATCATTCCCCTGGATTACTCCTGCTCTGGCCCTAATTCCAGTCAGCTCAGACAACAAAAACAGGTTTCACAAAATCACAAACATTTAAAAAAGGAGGTAGTCAAAAGGCAGGTAACTATAGGCTGGTTCGCTTAACTTCTGGAGGAGGGAAAATGCTTGGATCTATCATCAGGGAAGAAAGAGCGAGACATCTGGATATAAATTGTCCCATTGGTAAGACACAGCATAGGTTCATGAAGGGCAGGTCATGTTTGAGTAATTTGGTGGAATTCTTTGAGAACATTACATGTGCAGTGGACAATGGGGAACCTGTGGATGTGGTGTATCTGGATTTCCAGAAGGCATTTGACAAGGTGCCGCACCAAAGACTGCTGCATAAGATAAAGGTGCACAGTGCTACGGGTAATGTATTAGCATGGATAGAGGATTGGTTAACTAACAGAAAGCAAAGAGTGGGAGTAAATGGGTGTTTTTCTGGTTGGCGATCAGTGACTAGTGGTGTGCCTCAGGGATCAGTGTTGGGACTGCAATTGTTTACGGTTTACATAGATGATTTGGAGTTGGGGACCAAGTGTAGTGTGTCAAAATTCGCAGATGACATTAAGAGCAAAGTGTACAGAGGACGCTGAAAGTCTGCAAAGGGATATAGATAATCTATGTGAGTGGGCGAGTGTCTGGCAGATGGAGTACAATGTTGGTAAATGTGAGGTCATCCATTTTGGTAGGAATAACAACAAAATGGACGATTATTTAAATGGTAAAAAATTGCAGCATGCTGCTGTGCAGAGGGACAGGGGTGTCCTTGTGCAGGAATCTCAAAGAGTTGGTTTGCAGGTGCAACAGGTAATTAAGAAGGCAAATGGAATTTTGTCCTTCATTGCTGGAGGGATGGAGTTTAAAAACAGCGAGGTTATGTTGCAGCTGTATAAGGCGCTGGTGAGGCCACACCTGGAGTACTGTGTACAGTTTTGGTCTCCTTACTTGAGAAAGGATATACTGGCATTGGAGGGGGTGCAGAGGAGATTCACGAAGTTGATTCCGGAGTTGACAGGGTTGGCTTATGAGGAGAAACTGAATAGACTGGGGCTATACTCATTGGATTTCAGAAGAATGAGGGGAGATCTTATAGAAACATATAAGATTATGAAGGGAATAGATTAGAAGCAGCGAAGTTGTTTCCACTGGCGGGTGAAACTAGAACTTGGGGCATAGCCTCAAAATAAGGGGAAGCAGATTTAGGACTGAGTTGAGGAAGAACTTCTTCACACAAAGGGTTGTGAATCTGTGGAATTCCCTGCCCAGTGAAGCAGTTGGGGCGACCTCATTGAATGTTTTTAAGGCAAGGATAGATAAATTATTGAACAGTAAAGGAATTAAGGGCTATGGTGAGCGGGCGTGTAAGTGGAACTGAGTCCACAAAAAGATCAGCCATGAGGCTCGAGGGGCCAGATGGCCTACTCCTGCTCCTAGTTCTTATGTTCTTCCCACAATCCCCACATTTCCATGGCATCTCCCTGTGACTGCAATTATGTTCCAAAAGGCCAGATGATTGGTTGAAGCTTTCACCACACCTGACTAAACCTCTGACTAAAACTGAGGATAAAGTATTGGTGTCTGTAAGGGCTAAAATAATACCCTTGGCTTCCTTGTAGATCTGTGGCATCAAGTTCAAGACTCCTTCATGAATCATCCTCTTGGCCTCTCGCCTGTCCATGAGAATCTTACATGTTTCAGAATGTTGACTGCTCATTCTTCCAAACCTAATGAGTATAGGTGCAACCCTTCCCCAAAAGACAACGAGTTGGATTCTTTGGCCTCACTTCCCCAAAACTGGAGAATCCCCCCTCCCCCCCCCCCCCCCCCCCCCACCGAGGTCAAAGGACCTTTGTGTGGTCCACCCCCCGGCCTGCTACGATTCCTGTGGTGGGCAGGATGGGAGAATTCTCCCCTACACCTTCACAACCTTTCCTCAAAAGACAACACCTTCATCTTAGAACTTTCTCTGAACTCATTCCAATGAAAACATGTCATTCCATAAGTCAGGAGACCAGAACCGTACACAGTATTCCAGCTGCTATCTCAGCAATGTCCTGTGCAGGTGTAGCAAGTTCCCTTTTTCAAACTCCACCCCCTTGCAGTAAAGTCCAACACTCCATTTGCCTTCTTCTTTACTTGCTGTACCTTCATCCTATTTTTTCACGATTCATGTACAAGGACACCCAGATTCCTCTCTACGGCAGTATTCTTCAGTTTCTGTATATTTAAACAATTTTTTGCTCCTCTATTCTTCCTGCCAAAGTGGAAAAGCTCCCACTTTCCCGCACTATACTCCATCTGCCATTTTTCTGTCCATTCAGGTAACTTATCTGTGTCCCTTACAGATTTTTTGTAATAACCTCACAACTTGCTTTTCTACCTATCTTTGTATCATCAATTCTGGCTTCATCCAAGTCATTGATCAAGGTGGCTGTTTTTCTCTCTCTCAGTTGTGGGTGATATTTGTCCCTATTCTCCTGGAAACTGAATGAATCTTGTTCCAAACTGGGTTCAATATCAGACATTTCAGGGAGTCAGGAATCATTCACCCCTGAACCTACACTGGTAAAACCCCAGGCAGTTCCTCAGTAAGGATTTTTCTGGTTCCTCACCATATATTAGTCAGGATACTGAAACCCAGCTTTTCTTACAGTCCACTCCTGGAGGCCCCACTCCCTGAGCCTATAACATTCAGCAGTGTCAGTGCTGAAGTTTCACAGTGGGAGTGATTCCCAGAGTAACTGTCAATCATATCACCATTGATGTCCAGGTTTGTGCAGTTTTAGTTATCCTGATGTCTAACACACACACATCAATAAAACAGGGTATTCCTGCAAACAAACTGCAGCTTCTTCTCTGTCTGGACAGCCAATGTTTGTTGAATAATTGTCCCAGCGGTTAACAGCCTCCTGTGAACTCATCCAACTCATATTTTAATACTGACTTTAACAAATATATTTTAAACAGGTTTATTTTAAATGAGTTAAAACCAGCCTTAAAATGGTATATATAGTATAACAACCATAGTACTTTTCAGACTGGAAACTTTAACCTGCTGTTTCACTTTGATTTAGGAGCAGATCCCAGTTTTACACCAATCTCTGATTCATGTATCCAGCATTCACCGTCATTCTAAAAGCAGAAGTTGCTGCAAAATCTCAGTAAGTCTGACAGTATCTGTAAAGTCAGGAACAATTAATGTTTCCAGTTGAATGTGACTCTTCTTCAGTGTCAAAACATTCGCTCTGTTTCTCTCTCCAGAGATGCTGTCAGACCTGCTGAGTTTTTACAGCACTTCTTGTTTTTATTTACGAGTTCAGGACTCAGACAAGACAATCCACAATACAAATCTTACAACTGGGCCAGGGTTTATTAACATCAGCAGAAACAGACACCAATGAAAATGGTTGGGACCTCGATGTGATTAACAGCAAAATTCAGTCCTTGCAGTCACTCGTGAACATGATGGTGTTTCAGCAGGTGAGGTGACTGAGTGAATCCCTTCCCACACACGGAGCAGGTGAATGGCCTCTCCCAGTGTGAATTCGCTGGTGCTTTGCCAGGTTGGATGATTGACTGAATCCCTTGCCACAATCAGAGCAGGTGAATGGTCTCTCCCCAGTGTGAACTCGCTGGTGTCTCCGCAGGCTGGATGAACAAGTGAATCCCTCCCCACACTGAGAGCAGCTGAATGGCGTCTCCCCAGTGTGAACTCGCTGGTGTTTCCGCAGGTTGGATAACTGAGTGAATCCCTTCCCACAATGAGAGCAACTGAATGGCCTCTCCCCAGTGTGAACTCGCTGGTGTGTCTGCAGGTGGGATGAACAAGTGAATCCCTTCCCACACTGAGAAAATGTAAATGGTCTCTCCTCCGTGTGAACTCGCTGGTGCCTCCGCAGGTGGGATGAACAAGTGAATCCCTTCCCACACTGAGAGCAGGTGAACGGCCTCTCCCCAGTGTGAACTCGCTGGTGTGACTGCAGGCTGGATAAATGACTGAATCCCTCCCCACACTGAGAGCAGGTGAATGGTCTCTCCCCAGTGTGGCTGCACCAATGAGTTTCCAGCTGAGAATGGGATCTGTATCTCTTTCCACAGTCCACACATTTCCATGGTTTCTCCATGGTGCAGGTGTCCTTGCCTCTCTCTTGGGTGGACAAGCAGTTGAAGCCTCGTCCATACACAGAACACGAGTACAGTCTCTCCCCGCTGTGAATGGTGTGATATTTATTCAGGCTGTAACTGGTTAAAGCTCTTTAGTCAGTGCACTGGAACACACTCACTCGAGTGTGGCAGTGTGTTGGTGCTTTTCCAGTCACACTGATGGTCGAACTCTTTTCAAATCGACAAACTGGACAATAATTTCTCCTTCGAGATTCAATGGCTGATGATATTCAGCTCCCATGGAATATGACTCTGTCAGATCTAGACGTGACGTTTGAGATTTCGGTCTGTGATTCCTCTTTCAATATCCTGTGAAACAAGTTTACAAAAGTCATCAGTGTCAGTACAGGATAGAAATTCAGAACAAACAATTCTAGTTTCTATGGAACATTCTTTCCTATTTCAGTCCCCAAAAAGCTGTAAATCTCCATCCCACACATTCTCCCTCCATTCTCACTCTGCTGTATCTAATATTCACCCTCCCAATTCTCCTGAAGGTGCAGATTGAGGCTGATTGACAGATCCAGGCTCACTGCTTTCTGTCCTGGACACAGAGACCATAACAAATAGGAGCTGCAGTCGGCTATTTGGCTCATCGAGTCTTTTAAACTATTCAATGAGATAATTCGTTCATCTACCTCAGCATCATTCTCCCCACACTGAACCCATATCCCTTGATATCTTCAATATCTAGAAACCAAACAATCTCTCTCTTGAAAATAGTTGATGACTGAGGCTTCACTGTCCTCAGGGGTTGAGAATTCCAAATCTTCACCACATCCTTGAGTGAAGAAATCCCCCCACATCTTAGCTTTTGCTCCATCTTCTTGTCTGTTCCCCATAACCCTTGACACCCTTGTCAGTCAAAGATCTGTCTAACTGGAATATATTCAATGATCCTGAGTATAGGAGTTGGGACATTATGTTATAGTTGTACGAGTCGTTGGTGAGGCTGCACTTGGAGTATTGTGTACAGTTTTTGTAACCCTGTTATAGGAAAGACATTGATAAACTGGAAAGAGTGCAAAGAAGATTTATGAGGATGTTGCCGAGTGATCGCGAGAGGTTGGACAGGCTAGGGCTTTATTCCTTCCAACGTAGGAGAATGTGGGGTGACCATATTGAGGTGTATTAAATAATGAGGGGCATAGATAGGATGAACCCACATTGTCTTTTTGCCAGGGTAGGGGAATTGAAAACTAGAGGGCATAGGTTTAAGGTGAGAGGGGAAAGATTAAAAGGGACCTGAGGGGCAACTTGCAGAGGGTGGTGTGTACATGGAATGAGCTGCCAGAGAAAGTGGTTGAGGCAGGTTCAAACAGGAGGTTTAAACATTTAAAAAGCATTTGGATAAGTACATGAATTGGAAAGGATTAGAGGGATATGAGCCAAACACGGGCAATTAGGACTAGCTGGGAGGGCACCATGGTTGGCATGGATCAGTTGGGCCTAAGGGCCTGTTTCCGTGCTGTATTGCTCTGTGACTCTGTGCGCTGGCTGCATCAGCATCTATTGCCCATAACTCATTGCCCTTGAACTGAGTGGCTTGCATTGCTGGGGGATGTGTCCTTCTTTAAAGGACATTATTAAATCAGATGGATTTTTACGACAATTGTCATCAATGGACTTCTAATTCTAGATTTTTACTGAATTCAAATTTCAACATTTGCCACTGTGGGATTCGAACCCAGGGTTCGCAGTGCATTGCCCTGGATCCCTGTATTACTAATCCAATAACACTGTCACTGCACCATTGCCTGCCCATCCATGGTAAAGGAGTCACAATAGCCTGAGATCCATGGAATCAGAGCATGCTCTGAATTTAAATTAATGCTCACTAACACTCACCCCAAAACAATTTCACTGTTTTCAACATTTTAAAATCTGCTGCAGCTGAAAAGATCTCAGAGAGATTGGTGTCCGGGAAAAATGTTGCAATCTTTAAATCTTCTCCCTGCAAATTAGGAAAGTTATCGGTGTAATTCAAGGTTAGAAATTCAAGACACACAAACATTTCTTTTGGTCTGAGTTTGCTGTGATTAAATCCTCCCCTTCTAACCCCCTGTAAAAGGAGTTTCCAAAATCCATCAGCATCTGTCCAGAACAGAGATTCAAAACATTCACTCCTCCTTTAACCTGCCACAGAATTACTTTAGCTGGGACAAAATTGCAGTGGAGGCAGTTCAGAGAAGATCCAGTTGGTTGATTCCTGAAATGAGGAGTTTTATCTTTCAGGTTGAGCAGTTTGGGCCTGTACTCTTTGGAGTTTTGAAGACTGAGAAGTAATCTTCATGAAATATCTGGGAATTTAAGGGTGGCACGGTGGCTAGCACTGCTGCCTCACAGCGCCAGGGTCCCAGGTTCAATTCCGGCCTTGGGTCACAGTCTGGATGGAGTTTGCACATTCTCCCCATGTCTGCGCGGGTTTCCTCCAGGTGCTCTGGTGTCCTCCCACAGTCCAAAGACTGTGGTTCGGTGGATTGGCCATGCTAAATTGACCCTAGTGTCAAATGCATGGGGTTGTGGGGATGGGGCCTGGGTGGGATTGTGGTCAGTACAGACTTGATGGGCCAAATGGCCTCCTTCTGCACTGTAGGGTTTCTATGATTCATATGATATAAGGTGTTTGACAAGGTAGATGCTGAGAGGATGTTTCCTCTGGTGTGGGAATCAAGTAAAAATAAAGGATCCCAAATTTAAGATGAAGAGAGATCTTTTCTCTCAGCGGGTTGTTGATCTTTGGAACTCTGTCTTCACCAGTGAGGATTGGAGGCAGGTCATTGAATATATTCAAAGCTGAGGTTTTGATCCACAAGAGAGTTAAGGGTATGGACGGGCTGGGGGTAGCAAAGTAGACATGATCTTATTGAATGATGCAGCAGGCTCGATGGGCCGAATGACGGGCTCCTGTTCCGAATTCTTATGTTCTTACTCCGATGTTCTTGGATAGCTGCGCATGCGCCCTGCTACCTATTGTCCCTCTGAAGATAGAGGTTCTGAACCAGCCCCTGAAACCACGCCCATTGTGACCCGTCACAGACAGCAGCGCATGCGCTCTCCTTCCTCGCTGAAACAAGATGGCGGCCGATAACCGGGGCCTGTTCCCGAGATTAAATGATCTTCTACAAAGATGCAAGAAAGCAGGCAAGATACTGAAAGGACGACAGATCACGAACCCACTCAGGTCAACCTGTAACACAGACTACGCTGAGAGACTTTGCCGTCGCACCTCTCTCACCCTCCTCAAACACCTCGTACACCAACTCTACAGCAAACGCCGCAGCCTGGAAACCAAGATAGAATCCATATTCTCAACTTGCGCTCAGGATGCAGACCAGCTGCAAAACTCTGCCAAGCAGACGAGACAAAGGAACTACACCATCTACATGCACACCAAGAACAGGAAACTTGAGAAACTCGGCATCACCACCAGCAGCAACTAAGACTCCCCCGGTACCACAGTAGAAAACAGTACCACTGCAGGGAAGTCCATTGTCAACTTGTCCGACTGCACACTTCAACCAGATGAAATCGAAGTTCTCAGCCGAGGGCTTAATTTTTGCCCCACCACCAAAATAGACCCCATCAGTCTCGCAGCGGACACATAGGAATTCATCAGGCGAATGAAGCTGTGGGAGTTCTTCCACAAACCCCAAGAGGCCAACAGCGAACACAATGAGACAGCCAATGAACCGGAACAGCCGACAGAGAGATCCGCAGTGCATCCGAAGAGGAAAGAGTCGAATTGGACTCCTCCGGAAGGCCGCTGCCCTCGACTTGACATGTATGCCCAAGCCATCAGGAGGTGCGTCAACACCAAATTCATCAGCTGCACTCACAAGACAGCCCCGAACATCACCCAAGCAGAACGCAACACCATCCGCGCTCTCAAGACCAACCGCAACATTGTCATCAAACCAGCAGACAAAGGAGGGGCCATCGTCATACTGATCAGAACGGATTGCTGCAAAGAGGTGTACCGACAACTAAACAATGAGGAACACTACAGACAGTTACCCACAGATCCGGCCAAAGAACACACCCATCAACTCAACACTCTGATCAAGACCTTTGATCTGGACCTTCAGAGCACCCTCCGTGCTCTCATCCCACGTACTTCCCGTGTTGGAGATCTCTACTGCCTCCCGGAGATACACAAGGCAAACACACCCGGCCGTCCCATCGTATCGGGTAATGGGACCCTGTGCGAGAACCTCTCCGGCTATGTCGAGGGCATCCTGAAACCCATTGTACAAAGAACCCCCAACTTTTGTCGCGACACTACGGACTTCCTACAGAAACTCAGCGCACATGGAGCAGTTGAACCAGGAGCACTCCTCATCACAATGCATGTCTCGGCACTCTACACCAGCATCCCCCACGACGATGGCATCACTGCAACGGCCTCAGTACTCAACACCGACAACTGCCCGTTTTCAGATGCAATTTTACAACTCATCCGCTTCATCCTGGACCACAATATCTTCACCTTCAACAACCAGTTCTTCATCCAGACATATGGAACAGCCATGGGGACCAAATTCGCACCTCAATATGCCAACATCTTCATGCACAGGTTCAAACAAGACTTCTTCACTGCGTCAACACCAAATTCATCAGCCGCACTCACAAGACAGCCCCGAGCATCACCCAAGCACAACGCAACGCCATTTATGCTCTCAAATCCAACCACAACATTGTCATCAAACCAGCAAAGGAGGGGCCATCGTCATACTGAACAGAACGGATTACTGCAAAGAAGTGTACCGACAACGGATCGGGATACTGAGCTCTGTCGGTGACAGTCTCCCCGGAATGGTTTACTGGTCCCGGATCAGACACTCGGATGGATGAAGCTGATCTCTGCAGCTGGAGGTAACGGTCTCTTTGGATCTCATTCCTCTGGATCCAGTCAAAGTGTTTGGTGTCAGTCTGAATCCAGCACGGATCACTTTGAAAAACTCTTTCCTGTCCAGAGTGATTTTCCCTTTCGAACCTGTTTAACCTTCAGCGGTCACGGGCATTCAGCCTCTGATCTTCGGGTAAGCGTTCTCCAAGGCGGCCTTCACGACACACGACGGCGCAGAGTCGCTGAGCAGAAACTGATAGCCAAGTTCCGCACACATGAGGACGGCCTCAACCGGGATATTGGGTTCATGTCACACTATTTGTAATCCCCACAGCCTGCCTGGACCTGCAGAGTTTCACTGGCTGTCCTGTCTGGAGACAATACACATCTCTTTAGCCTGTCTTGATGCTCTCTCCACTCACATTGTTTGTATCTTAAAGACTTGATTAGCTGTAAGTATTCGCATTCCAACCATTATTCATATAAATTGAGTCTGTGTCTTTATATGCCCTGTTTGTGAACAGAATTCCCACTCACCTGAAGAAGGGGCTTGGGGCTCCGAAAGCTTGTGAGGCTTTTGCTACCAAATAAATCTGTTGGACTTTAACCTGGTGTTGTTAAACTTCTTCCCGAGATTAAAGTCATGATGTGGAGATGCCGGCGTTGGGCGGGGTAAAGACAGTAAGAAGTTTAACAACACCAGGTTAAAGTCCAACAGGTTTATTTGGTGAGTGGCTTTTGCTACCAAATAAACCTGTTGGACTTGAACCTGGTGTTAAACTTCTTCCAGAGATTAAAGCCTGGGAGCTGTAAACCCGGGACCTGCAGGGTCGTATTCGGGCTGTGCAGCCTACAGCGGGTGTTTGTGAAGCCAGAGCTCCCTCCTCACCCCGACTCCCGGCTCCATTTCTCCCGCAGCCCCACCGACTCACCCGCTGAAAAAAGCCGCTCCCGCACTCAGGGCTCCGGGCAAAGTGACACTGCGCAAACTCCAGATATAGCAGCGCGCCTGCGCAATAGGCTCTTGTGGAATGAATAGGACATTTTCATACCCGCAGGGGCACCTGGGAATTAACGGCGTCATTGTCAAAGACAATAATAGAAAATTATCTTGTGCAATTAAGATCAAATAGTTTTTAAAAATGCATTCCTCGGAATTTGTGCGCTCCCATTCTCCATTTCTAAAATTGATTTAAACCAGTGTTCTCCTGTGGGAATACCCCGAGTTTTTAAAACTTTTCCCACTGGTTTCCCTCTCTCTCTGCTCCCCTGAAGGTGCTCATACTGGTTGGGTAAATCCCACAGAGACTGGTTTCTTTCACTTTCTTTCTCCTGATGCTGAATATTCTGTTTTATAGAATGATACATCACAGATGGAAACCATTTGGCTCATCCTGCCCAGTCGGGCTGTCTTTAAGATCTATCCAATTAATCCCACAGCCCTGCTGGCAGAGTGAGAACAATATCTATATACTGCAGCATTGCAGGAGGTGAATGGAAAATGTTTTCCAGTTGCATACCTCTCAGACACACTCACCCCTAGAATGATAAACTGGCCTGTGTACTAAGCAGATATTAAGGTTCCACTTAAAATTAAAACAGAAGGTGCTGGAAAAATGCAGCAGTCACCGGGGCCGAGTTGATGGTCAAAATGATGGTGCTGAGCTGCCGTTAGAAAGTAACCAGCAATCCAACAAGCCACTCAAAATATTGAATCAAACAAAATTGATCGAAGATTGAGCCAAAGTATTCTGTTTTCCAACAAAGAACAAAGAACAAAGAACAGTACAGCACAGGAAACAGGCCCTTCGGCCCTCCAAGCCTGTGCCGCTCCTTGGTCCAACTAGACCAATCGTTTGTATCCCTCCATTCCCAGGCTGCTCATGTGACTATCCAGGTAAGTCTTAAACGATGTCAGCGTGCCTGCCTCCACCACCCTACTTGGCAGCGCATTCCAGGCCCCCACCACCCTCTGTGTAAAAAACGTCCCTCTGATGTCTGAGTTATACTTCGCCCCTCTCAGCTTGAGCCCGTGACCCCCCGTGATCGTCACCTCCGACCTGGGAAAAAGCTTCCCACTGTTCACCCTATCTATACCCTTCATAATCTTGTATACCTCTATTAGATCTCCCCTCATTCTCAGTCTTTCCAAGGAGAACAACCCCAGTCTACCCAATCTCTCCTCATAGCTAAGACCCTCCATACCAGGCAACATCCTGGTAAACCTTCTCTGCACTCTCTCCAATGCCTCCACGTCCTTCTGGTAGTGCGGCGACCAGAACTGGACGCAGTACTCCAAATGTGGCCTAACCAGCGTTCTATACAGCTGCATCATCAGACTCCAGCTTTTATACTCTATACCCCGTCCTATAAAGGCAAGCATACCATATGCCTTCTTCACCACCTTCTCCACCTGTGTTGCCACCTTCAAGGATTTGTGGACTTGCACGCCTAGGTCCCTCTGTGTTTCTATACTCCTGATGACTCTGCCATTTATTGTATAACTCCTCCCTACATTATTTCTTCCAAAATGCATCACTTCGCATTTATCCGGACCCCCAACATGGTGCTATGATTTTTTGTGATTGTTTTAATGTTCTCACAATTACCTGGTGTAGTCCGGGTTTATTTTATACTCATTCCAACCCATCGCTGTCCATGAAGCACATTACCCCCACTCTGATTCCCCATCCCATCAGAGACAACTCAGTCACTGACTGGAAATTAGGGCATTTAATGAGAGCTCTGACAACCGAGAATGCACAGTAGGCAGAATCAACCCGAGCTAACAAACCCCAGACAGTGAACATTATCTCCCAGACCCGAATATAAAACAGTGAACATTATCCCCCAGACCCGAATATAAAACAGTGAACATTATCCCCCCCAGACCCGAATATAAAACAGTGAACATTATCCCCCCCAGACCTGAATATAAAACAGTGAACATTATCCCCCCCAGACCTGAATATAAAACAGTGAACATTATCCCCCCCAGACCCGAATATAAAACAGTGAACATTATCCCCCCAGACCCGAATATAAAACAGTGAACATTATCTCCCAGACCCAAATATAAAACAGTGAACATTATCCCCCAGACACGAATATAAAACAGTGAACATTATCTCCCAGACCCGAATATAAAACAGTGAACATTCTCCCCCAGACCCGAATATAAAACAGTGAACATTATCTCCCAGACCTGAATATAAAACAGTGAACATTATCTCCCAGACCCGAATATAAAACAGTGAACATTCTCCCCCAGACCCGAATATAAAACAGTGAACATTATCTCCCCGCAGACCCAAATATAAAACAGCGAACATTATCCCCCCCCAGACCCGAATATAAAACAGTGAACATTATCCCCCAGACCCAAATATAAAACAATGATCACTATCCCCCAGACCCAAATATAAAACAGTGAAAATTATCCCCCCCCAGACCCGAATATAAAACAGTGAACATTATCCCCCCCAGACCCGAATATAAAACAGTGAACATTCTCCCCCAGACCCGAATATAAAACAGTGAACATTATCCCCCAGACCCGAATATAAAACAGTGAACATTATCCCCCCCGCAGACCCGAATATAAAACAGTGAACATTATCCCCCAGACACGAATATAAAACAGTGAACATTATCCCCAGACCCAAATATAAAACAGTGAACATTATCCCCCCCCAGACCCGAATATAAAACAGTGAACATTATCCCCCCCAGACCCGAATATAAAACAGTGAACATTATCCCCCAGACCCGAATATAAAACAGTGAACATTATCCCCCAGACCCGAATATAAAACAGTGAACATTATCCCCCAGACCTGAATAAAGAACAGTGAACATTATCACCCCCAGACACGAATATAAAACAGTGAACATTATCACCCCCAGACCTGAATATAAAACAGTGAACATTATCCCCCCCCAGACCCGAATATAAAACAGTGAACATTATCTCCCAGACCCGAATATAAAACAGTGAACATTATCCCCCAGACCCGAATATAAAACAGTGAACATTATCCCCCAGACCCGAATATAAAACAGTGAACATTATCCCCCCAGACCCGAATATAAAGCAGTGAACATTATCCCCCCCAGACCCGAATATAAAACAGTGAACATTATCACCCCGAGACCCGAATATAAAACAGTGAACATTATCCCCCAGACCCGAATATAAAACAGTGAACATTATCCCCCCCAGACCCGAATATAAAACAGTGAACATTATCCCCCCCAGACCCGAAAATAAAACAGTGAACATTATCCCCCCCAGACCCGAATATAAAACAGTGAACATTATCCCCCCCAGACCCGAATATAAAACAGTGAACATTATCCCCCCCAGACCCGAATATAAAACAGTGAACATTATCCCCTCAGACCTGAATATAAAACAGTGAACATTATTCCCCCAACCCAAATATAAAACAATGAACATTATCCCTCCAGACCCGAATATAAAACAGCGAACATTATCCCCCTGACCCAAATATAAAACAATGAACATTATCCCCCCCAGACCCGAATATAAAACAGTGAACATTATCCCCCAGACCCGAATATAAAACAGCGAACATTATCCTCCTGACCCAAATATAAAGCAATGAACATTATCCCCCAGACCCAAATATAAAACAATGAACATTATCCCCCAGACCCAAATATAAAACAATGAACATTGTCCCCCAGACCTGAATATAAAACAGTGAACATTATCCCCCCCCACACTTGAATAGAAAATTGTCCTGATGGATTCAGACAGCGTTATCACAATATTCCAAATGTGTTTATTCCAGGAATAGATTCAGTGGCTGCATCACTGGAGGCCAGAGATACACTCCTCAAACTCGGCTCATGTGAGGAATCCCTCCAATAAGGCTCAGGAATGCTCCAACCAGAGTCACGTGACCACCAAGTGTGTAACTGAACAAACTACCCAACGTTGAAGATGTGTTTCAGTATGAAATGATTTGCTTCACCTGTTGCTTCAGATTTGAGAGAAAATGTCCCTTTCTGGGGTAATTTGACCTTGACCCAGGCACTTTTCAGATCTGAAAGTGATGGCCTTTAGCACAATCACAAGGCTGCACAATACAGAGGGAACACTAATCTGTTTCATTCTGCGACTATGTCGTGGTTACACGAGTAATACTTTCCACTAATTAGCTGCCAGCACCCATGCAGATGCTACAACAACGGATGAATGAACACCACTCGACAATCACCAGGCAAGACTGTTCTCCTCCTGTGGGGGAGCACTTCAGTGGTCATGGGCATTCAGCCTCTGATCTTCGAGTAAGCGTTCTCCAAGGCGGCCTTCACGACACACGACAGCGCAGAGTCGCTGAGCAGAAACTGATAGCCAAGTTCCGCACACGAGGACGGCCTAAATGAGGAACTTGGGTTTATCTCACACTATCAGTAACCCCCACAGCTTGCCTGGACTTGCAAAATCTCACTGGCTGTCCTGTCTGGAGACAATGCACATCTCTTTAACCTGTGCTTTATGCTCCCTCCATCTCTTTAACCTGTGCTTATTGCTCCCTCCACTCACATTGTCTGTATCTTTAAGACCTGGTTGGCTGTAGAGATTCGCATTCTAATCAGTATTCTGTAACTTGATTTTGTGTCTCTGTGCCCTGTTTGAGAGCAGATTTCCACTCAATCTGACGAAGGAGCAGCGCTCCGAAAGCAAATGGTATTTGCTACCAAATAAACCTGTTGGACTTTAACCTGGTGTTGTTCAATCTCTTACTATGAATATCTTTGCCAGTGCAGTGCCGGGTCCTGTTGAGAGTTCCTGAATTTAAAAAATTCTCAGATGGTGCTTTCAAAAAGGGACACAGCAGCCCTGAAAATCAGTGACATTTCAGAATATTAAACTTCAGCCAGTTGTAGCGATTGTTAATGTCAGCAGAAACAAACCAAATATTGTCAGACTATCAATCCTGGATGTGATTAACAGCTGCAGTAACTGCAAAATCCAACTCCTGCTGACAATTGTGAACTTGCAGATGTGTCAGCAAGTGGGATGACCGAGTGTATCCCTTCCCACACACAGAGCAGGTAAATGGCCTCTCCCCAGTGTGGGTGAGCTCGTGTAAATGCAGGCTGCCAGACTGAGTGTATCCCTTCCCACACATGGAGCAAGTGAATGGTCTCTCCCCAGTGTGAGTGTGTTGATGTTCAGTGAGGATTGATAACTGCCTGAAACTCTTTCCACAGTATGTGCAAATAAATGGCTTCTCCTCAGTGTGAATTCGCTGATGTGACAGGAGGCCGGATGAATTGGTGAATTCCCTCCCACATGTTGAACAGGTGAACGGCCTTTCCCCAGTGTGAACTCGCTTGTGTGCACTGAGGTTGGATGAAGACCTGAACCTCTTTCCACAGGAAGTGCAGCTGAACGGTCTCTCCTATGTGAACTCGGTGGTGTGTTAGCAGGTTAAATGACAGAGTGAATCTCTTACCACACACAGAACAGGTGAATGGCTTCTCTCCTGTGTGAATTCGCTGGTGTGGCCAAAGGCCGGATGGCCCAGCAAACTCCTTCCCACACAAGGAACAGGTGAACAATCTCTCCCCAGTGTGAACTCGCTGATGTGCACTGAGGTTGGATGAACATGAGAACCCCTTTCCACAGGTGGAGCAGCTGAACGGCCTCTCATAGAATCATAGAAATCATAGAATCATAGAAACCCTACAGTGCAGAAGGAGGCCATTCGGCCCATCGAGTCTGCACCGACCACAATCCCACCCAGGCCCTACCCCCACATATTTTACCCACTAATCCCTCTAACCTATGCATCCCAGGACTCTAAGGGGCCATTTTTTTAACCTGGCCAATCAACCTAACCCGCACATCTTTGGACTGTGGGAGGAAACCGGAGCACCCGGAGGAAACCCACGCAGACACGAGGAGAATGTGCAAACTCCACACAGACAGTGACCCAAGCTGGGAATCGAACCCGGGACCTTGGAGCTGTGAAGGAGCAGTGCTAACCACTGTGCTACCGTGCCGCCCTCTGTGTGAATTCGCTGGTGTAACAGCAGGTGGGATGAGGTAGTGAATCCTTTCCCACACACAGAACAGATGAATGGCCTCTCTCCAGTGTGACTGTGTCTATGGTTTTCCAGCAAGTATGGATAATTGAATCCTTTACCACAATCATCACATTTCCATGGTTTCTCCATTTTCCCAGCCCCAATGTGACCGTGTCGATGGGTTTCCAACCGGGATGGATAATTGAATCCTTTACCACCATCCTCACATTTCCACGGTTTGTCCATGGTGCTGGTGTCCTTCTGTCTCTCCAGGTTGGATGATTAGTTGAAGCCTCATCCACATACAGACCATGTGTATGGTTTCTCCCCACTGTGAATGGTGTGATGTTTTTCAGGCTGTGTTACTGGTTAAAGCTCGGTTCACAGTCAGTTCACTGGAGCGCTCTCACTTGGGTGTGTGTGTGTCTCAGTTCTTTTTCTGTCACATTGAATTTTGAAATTTTCTCCCACTGACAAAACAGGGAATGATTTCTCCCTCCACTGTCAAAAGCAATCATATTCAGGTCATGATGAATCGAATGGCTCTGTCAGACTTTGATCTGAAGTTTAGTTTGAGTTTCCTGTCTGTGAATCCTCCTCTTGTAGTTCCCTGCAAAAAGAGTTTTAAAAAATTACTTGAGAACAGACAATTTCAGTTTCCACGAAACATTTCTCCATCTTATTTATCTTGAGCTGTAATCCCCATCCCACACACTCTCTCTTGTCCCTGAGCTGAAATCAAACTCATTGTCCCATCTCCACTCTGAGCCCAGCTCCCTCTCCCTCCAGCTGGTTTCAGTCCTCCAGACCATGTACAGATTGAGAGTACAATCAATGAGTCAATTATTTTCCTTCCAAGTCAGGGGACGTGCAGCCCCACTGACTCTGTTGTTACCACAATGGGCACATGTGCTCTGCTCACCAATGAAACACCACGGTGACCATTAACATCAGCCTGTTCCGAGGAAAGGCTCCATTTTATTTGTGCCACAACAGCAGGGGAATTACCTCCTGCACAGGCACAAAGGTATCATCAGTCACAGAAAATAATTGCAGCTGGTGTCTCAAACCTCATTTTACCATTTGCTCCCAGACATTCTCAATTCAATTTTGAAATGCAAACTGAAATCTCGCATTATGGGGTAAATTAAAACACATTTTAATGGTCATTTTCAGAATGACTATTCCCGAGAATTAATTCCCAAGTCAGTAAATTAAAATTCTCATCAGCAATGTAGGCGGCACAGTGGTTAGCACTGCTGCCTCACAGCTCCAGGGACCTGGGTTTGATTCCCAACCTGGGTCGCTGTCCGTGTGGAGTCTGCCCGTTTTCCCCATGTCTGCGTGGGTTTTGTCCAGATGCTCCAGTTTCCTCCCATCGTCCAAAGATATGCCAGTTAGGTGCATTGGCCATGCTAAATTGCCCCTTCGTGTCCTGGGATGACTGGAGGGATTAGCAGGTTACATATGTGGGGTTCTGGGAATACGGCCGAGGTGGGATTGTTGCCAGTGCAGACTCGATGGGCCGAATAACCTCCTTCAGCACTGTAGGGATCCTATGAAATACATTGGGAGAATTGCTGTTTTAATGGGTATTTTCACAAGTGCTATAAAATGATTTTTCAAAACAAATTAATATTTTCTTCAACAGATCATTAATAAATAAAAAGTATTTAATAAAACAACCACCCAGTGTGGGGTTCAGGATTCTAACTCAGGGTTTCTGAGCTCCAGGAACCACTAACTGAACCAGCCAGGAATTGTCTCCACAAAACTTCCCCAACTCCCTCCCGGGAAAAAGCTGCAACCCCGGGAGCTGCAGCTTTTTACTGGGGGTGTTGGGGCCTCCAGCGGGTGTTTGTGAATCCTCCCCGCCCACCTCCCAGGGTTTCCTTCCTTCCCAGAGATCAGAGTCCTCATTGATTTGAGGCCAAAGTGTAACAAAGAACAACAAAGAACAAAGAACAATACAGCACAGGAACAGGCCCTTCGGCCCTCCAAGCCCGCGCCGCTCCCCGGTCCAGGATTGAATCCTGAATACAGGATCCCCGCCCAATTTTCCAGCCTATCTACGTCCTAATATCCTATCCACCGAGCTGTCCCTCACAGCTACGATGCTTTGTTCATCACAACCTATTAACTCACCCCCACCCCCCCATTCCAGACCATGTGATCTCCAGGGAGAGGCGAAAACCCAGAGTGAAAACCCCAGGGCCAATATGGGGAAAACAAAATCTGGGAAATTCCTCTCCGACCCCCTGTGGCGATCGAAACGAGTCCAGGAGATCACACTGGCCCTGATCAGAAAATGCTTCCCAACCCTATTCATTTCCACTTCTGCTTTACGAACACCATCTGAATTCCCTGCCCCTGAGACAGGTTCACAACTATCCGCAGTCTCGCTCTGTACTGGCACCAGCAAGATGATCATAGAATGAAGCCTTGAAACGAGAAACAAAGAACAATTAGCCCGCGCCGCTCCCTGGTCCAAGCTAGACCACTCTTTTGTATCCCTCCATTCCCACTCCGTTCATATAGCTGTCTAGATAAGTCTTAAACGTTCCCAGTGAGTCCGCCTCCACCACCTTGCCCGGCAACACATTCCAGGCCCCCACGACCCTCTTTGTAAAATATGTCCTTCTGATATCTGTGTTAAACCTCCCCCCTTCACCTTGAACCTATGACCCATCGTGAACGTCACCACCGACCCGGGGAAAAGCTTCCCACCGTTCACCCTATCTATGCCTTTCATAATTTTATACACCTCTATTAAGTCTCCCCTCATCCTCCGTCTTTCCAAGGAGAACAACCCCAGTTTCCCCAATCTCTCCTCATAACCAAGCCCCTCCATACCAGGCAACATCCTGGTAAACCTCCTCTGTACTCTCTCCAAAGCCTCCACGTCCTTCTGGTAGTGTGGCGACCAGAACTGGACGCAGTATTCTAAATGAGTCCGAACCAACGTTCTATACATCTGCAACATCAGACCCCAACTTTTATACTCTATGCCCCGTCCTATAAAGGCAAGCATGCCATATGCCTTCTTCACCACCTTCTCCACCTGTGACGTCACCTTCAAAGATCTGTGGACTTGCACACCCAGGTCCCTCTGCGTCTCTACACCCTTTATGGTTCTTCCATTTATCGTGTAGCTCCTCCCTACATTATTCCCACCAAAATGCATCACTTCGCATTTATCAGGATTGAACCTCTTATTTATAACCTCTTATTTATTGTCCCCCTCCCCCATCCTCTGATGTGAACCATCCTCCAGTGGCTGAGCCAGGATGGGGCCGTTAACCTGGGTCTGTTCCCGGGAGGGAGGGAGGGAGAAGCCCCGCAGCTGCAAACCAGGGAGCTGACAATGATTCTGAAGGGTTTGCGGATCCACAAAGTGTTTCCAAATCCTCCCAGCCACCGCCTAACGCTGACTCCGCTTCTCCGGGACAAACAAGCGCCAAGGACAGCAATGACACTGCGCATGCTCCACATCATAATACTTGGGTACTGATTGATGGCAGCTCCGGACCAATAGGAAGAGGGGGCGGGGCTGGAGGACCGAACGGGAACGGCTGGTCCTCCAACCAATCGGAGTGAATGAGGGGCGGGACCTGAAGCATGCGCAGTGCGGGGAATGGCGACAGACGGTTTCGAAAATTGATCAACACCAACTATCTCCCTCTGTTCAGACCCGGGAATGGAGCCCAGCAGGACCCGAGAATGAAGCCCAGCAGGACCCGAGAATGAAGCCCAGCAGGACCCGAGAATGAAGCCCAGCAGGACCCGAGAATGAAGCCCAGCAGGACCCGAGAATGAAGCCCAGCAGGACCCGAGAATGAAGCCCAGCAGGACCCGAGAATGAAGCCCAGCAGGACCCGAGAATGAAGCCCAGCAGGACCCGAGAATGAAGCCCAGCAGGACCCGAGAATGAAGCCCAGCAGGACCCGAGGACTCATCAGCCCACAGCTCCAACAGTTTGCTGAGGACCACTTCCCTGGGAATTGTGCTTTTTCAGAGTTCATCCCACACTTCTGTTTTCTGATTTCCAGCTGTTTCTGAGTTTTAACTGTATCCTCTATTGTGAAGACCGAGGCAAAATACTTGTTCAATTCATCTCCCAGCTCCTTATTTTTCATCATCAATTCCTGGACTCACTTTCTATTAGACAGTTAAGAAACGAGGTCGAGCAAGTGACTGAAGTGGCAGTCAGGGAGCACTATTGGGAGCACCAATAGTTTCAAAATAGTTCTGGAAAAAAATAGGACAGGTCCACAGGTCAAGGCCCTAAACTGGAGCAGGGCCACTTTTGTGGGCATTAGGCAGGATCGAGCAGATGTCGATTCGGTGAGTTTGTTTGAAGGGAAAGGAATGACTGGCAAATGGGAGGTTTTAAAAGTGTGATATCAAGAGTCCAGGGGCAGTATATTCCTGTTAAGGTGAAGGGAAATAATGGTAAATTTAAGGATCTCTGGCAGACAAGGGACATTGAGGCTCTGGTCAGGTAAAAGAAGGAAGCATACATTGGGTTTCGGCAATCGGGGACAAGTGAATCACTCTGACTATAAAAAGTGTAAGAAAATACTGAGGAGGGAAATCAGGAGGACAAAAAGAGGGTATGATATGGATCTGGCAGGTAAGATTAAAGAAAATTCCAAGAGGTTCTATAGCTATATTAAGAGTAAAAGGGTGGCTAGAGAGAGAATAGATCCCCTTAAAAATCAGTATGGCCATCTGTGTGTGGAGCCACAGGAGATGGGTGAGATTTTTAATGAATACTTCTCCTCTGTGTTTACTGCGGAGAGCACCATGGGTGCTAAAGAAATAAGGGAAACAAGTGATGATGTCTTGGGCACACGCATGTTACTTGGGAGGAGGTATCTGCAGCCTTATAAAAGCAAATTACTGCGGATGCTGGAATCTGAAACCAAGAGAGAAAATGCTGGAAAATCTCAGCAGTTCTAGCAGCATTTGTAAGGAGAGAAAAGAGTTGATGTTTCTTGTCAAGATGACCCTTTGTCAAAGCTCTGAAACATCAGTTCTTTTCTCTCCATACAGATGCTGCCAGACCTGCTGAGAATGGGGAGAGAGTGTGTGGGATGGAGATTTCCAGCTTTTGGGGAATGAGAGAGGAAAGAATGTTCCATAGAAATTGTCTGTTCTGAATTTCTATCCTGCACTGACACTGATGACTTTTGGAAACTCATTTTACAGGATCTTGAGGAATCACAGGCCGAAATCTCAAACATCACGTCTAGACGTGACAGAGTCATATCCCTTGGGATCTCAATATCATCGAACTTTGAATCCAGGAGGAGAAATGATTGTCCAGTCTGTCGATTTGAAAAGATTTGAAATGTCAGTGTGAGTGAAAAAGCATCAACACTCTGCCACACTTGAGTGAGTGTGTTCCACTGCACTGACTAAAGAGCTTTAACCAGTTACACAGTCTGAATAAATATCACACCATTCACAGCGGGTCGAGACTGTAATCTTGTTCTGTGTGTGGACGAAGTTTCAACTAATTGTCCACCCAAGAGAGAGGCAAGGACACCTGCATCATGGAGAAACCATGGAAATGTGTGGACTGTGGGAAGAGATACAGAGCCCCATCAGAGCTGGAAGTTCATCGGCGCAGCCACACTGGGGAGAGGCCATTCACCTGCTCTCAGTGTGAGAAGGGATTTAATCAGTTATCCAGCTTACGGACACACCAGCGAGTTCACACTGGGGAGAGGCCATACACCTGCTCTCAGTGTGGGAAGGGATTTACTCGGTTATCCCACCTGCGGACACACCAGCGAGTTCACACTGGGGAGAGGCCATTCACCTGCTCTCAGTGTGGGAAGGGATTCACTCAGTTATCCAGTCTGCAGACACACCAGCGAGTTCACACTGGGGAGAGGCCGTTCACCTGCTCTCAGTGTGGGAAGGGATTCATTGAGTTATCCAGCCTGCAGAGACACCAGCGAGTTCACACTGGAGAGAGGCCGTTCATCTGCTCTCAGTGTGGGAAGGGATTCACTCAGTTATCCAGCCTGCAGACACACCAGCGAGTTCACACTGGGGAGAGGCCATTCACCTGCTCTCAGTGTGGGGAGGGATTCACTTGGTCATCCAACCTGCAGTCACACCAGCGAGTTCACACTGGGGAGAGACCATTTACCTGCTCTCAATGTGGGGAGGGATTCACTCGATCATCCCACCTGCAGAGACACCAGCGAGTTCACACTGGGGAGAGACCGTTCACCTGCTCTCAGTGTGGGAAGGGATTCATTCGGTCATCCCACCTGAGGATACACCAGCGAGTCCACACTGGGGAGAGACCATTCATCTGCTCTCAGTGTGGGAAGGGATTCACAAACTCATCTGACCTACAGACACACCAGCGAGTTCACACTGGGGAGAGGCCGTTCACCTGCTCTCAGTGTGGGAAGGGATTCAGAGTTTCATCCCAGCTGCTGAGACATCAACAAGTTCACGAGTGATTCCCGGGGTAGGATTCTGCTGTTATTGTTTCTGCTCTCAGTTGCATCCAGGACTGCATTTTGTTCATTCTCACAGTTGGTCAATGGGAAGGGTCAGAGGGTTTCTTTGTGCTGGACTGGCTGGTCTCAGCCTCCAGTGGGCTGATGCTCTTTGAGTCTTTTTGTGAATACCTGGTTTCAAATGTCACAAGGATCACAGAGTGACAAGGTGTTAGGAAGTTTCGAGATATTTAGTCAGAAGAAAACAGAGGTTGGCAGTGCAAAGGTACATTTCTGAATGGAGTGCTGTGACAAGTGACGTTCCTCAGGGATCAGTGCTGGGACTTTTGATGTTTGTAATATATATAAATGATTTGGAGGAAAATGTAACTGGTTTGATTGGTAAGTTTGTGGGCGGCACAAAGGTTGGTGGAATTGCGGATAGCGATGGGGACCGGCAGAGGATACAGCAGGATATAGATCAGTTGGAGACTTGGGCGAAGAGATGGCAGATGAAGTTTAATCTGGATAAATGTGAGGTAATGCATTTTGGAAGGTCTAATACAGATGGGAAATATACAGTAAATGGCAGAACCCTTCAGAGTATTGATAGGCAGAGGGATCTGGGTGTACAGGTACACAGGTCATTGAAAGTGGCAATGCAGGTGGGGAAGATAGTCAAGAAGGCATACGGCATGCTTTCCTTCATCGGCCGGGGCATTGAGTTTAAAAATTGGCAAGTCATGTTGCAGCTTTATAGAACCTGAGTTAAACCGCACTTGGAATCTAGTGTTCAATTCTGGTCACCACACTACCAGAAGGATGTGGAGGCTTTGGAGAGGGTACGGAAAATATTTACCAGGATGTTGCCTGGTGTGGAGGGCATTAGCCCAAATGCTCATCCAATTTCCTTTGTAATTGTTTATTGTCTCCACTTCCTCCACCCTCGTAGGCAGCGAGTTTCAGGTCATTACCATTCGCTGCATCAGAATATTCTTCCTCACATCTCCCCTCCCCGCTTGCATCTCTGACCCAAAACAAGAAATCTGTGTCCCCCTCGTCCTTGTCCCTTCAGCTAATGGGAACAGCTTTTCTTTGTCCACCTTATCTAAACCTGTCAGAATCTTGTCCACCTCTATCAAATCTCCCCTCAACCTCCTTTGCTCCAAGGAGAACAACACCAGCCTGACATTGACAATAAAGAACAAATGAACAGAATATGTTACTGTCTGAAATCAAATGGGAATGTTTAATTTCTGTTTTAAAGATATTGTGAATATATTGTCCTGGACAATAAAGGAATCAGCTATAACTGAGCAAGGAGAAGACAGTTTCAATGTGGAATTGAGTGGAATATTCTCTCTGGATTTAAACAATGGAGGAACTACAAACATGGAAGAAAATAAATTTCAAAATGTGAACTCTGTACAGACTGTTTTCAAAATAGAACTTGAAAATTCACAAATGAACAGCAGTGAAGACTCTCCTTTTGCAGGAGGAACTTTGGACTATAATTATTGAAAGAAGAAAACTTTCAGAAAAGACTGCAAACAGTAATTTCCATCTTCAGCGGACTGAGATTCCTGGACATGGAACCCAGCAGTGTGCTGTTACCAAGCTGGACTTGTGAATGTGAAGTGGACAATGGGGGGATTATTATGTCTGTTGCAGGTTATAAGATAGATCAACATAGGAAAACAGTGGACTTCGGAACAGGAGTTGGCCATTTGGCCCTTCGAGCCTGCTCCACCATTCAATAAGATCATGGCTGTTGTTAAGATATACAGCATGTTGTATATTGTAATATTCTAAATGGGATATTATGAAGGTGATACGTTTTCATTTCTTCCTGTTTTTGTTACAAAAATCTAATTTTATAATTCCTATGTTTTAGAAATATGAATTAGTTGCAAGAATTGCTTTTAAAAAATGGAAAACCTGGATTGAGAATCTGATGAAAACACCCTCAGGGAATTCGCAGTCACAAAGCATGGCCCATGTTGGTTTAAGAAGTCAAAACTCGAGAGGTAAGAACTGTAAAAGGTCAGCTGGATCTTTTAGCTGGAGACATTGGGACTGACAATTATTGTACTGTTTTTGTTCGGTGAATTCTTCATGCAGACCTCAGGAAAAAAGGTTTAGTTTTGAAGCTAAATCTGTCAGATATTCCACCTGGTCTCTGTTACCATGGGGATATGTGATTCAGGGTGGAGCCTTGGTTAGAATTAGACCATAAGATATAGGAGCAGAATTAGGCTATTCGGCCCATCGAATCTGCTGTGCCATTCGATCATGGCTGATAAATCTCAATCCCATTCTCCTGCCTTTTCCCCGTAACCTTTTGAGTCCTTTCCAATCAATGACCTGGTTCCAATGGACAGTCTGCAGTTAGCTTGGAAACTACCAGTTGTGGGACCAGGAGCTGTGAACCAGCTGTGGGACTAGAAGCCTAGAGGTCCGTTGGAACCAGGGGTGCTTCTCACATTTAAATGCCTCAGCAAGAATGCAGTGAAGCCCATGTTTGGACTGAGGAGTCCACAGTTTGAGAGCTTAAAGGAAAATTGGAGGCTTGTTTAGTGAAAAGATAATGGATGGATTCCCATTAACTCTTGGAGCTTGGAGAATATCTGGAGTACTGGGGAGAATTAAAGTGAATTGTGGAGAGCTTTGACATGCCTTTGGGATGGTCCTAGGAACAGAAGTGAATGAACCTTCAAGATATCATTAAGTATAAAGAAACTCTTGGGGTGAGGTAAAAAAATAGAACTCGGTTTATATCATAAATCTTTATTGACTAGTATTCAATTTGTAGTGTTGTCTTTTTAAATTTTAGTAAAGTTTGTTTTTGTTTAAAAATGTGGAATCTTGTGATGTAATTCTTTCAGTTAATCACTGGGTGTTCGAATTTCTCTGCAAACGTTAACAGTCCTGACCGGGATCGCAAAAATTCACACAAACAGTGTTTCAAAACAAATCGAAGAAAAAGATGTTTTTTCTCCTTCAGTCCAAACGTTACACATGAAGGAACCCTCTTCTGGTTTCTCCAATAATTTGTTGCTTCGAGCAATTCTTTTCATGGAACAATCAGATAATTGATGACTGAAAATGGAACTAATTGTATCCCTTTAAAGCAGGAGGGCGATCGCCCGGCACAGAGGGGAATTTGGGATTTCTCCCGTAGACCAATTGACAGGGATTCTACCCTCCAACCACCTGAAGTGAATTCTTTACATGAATCATCCGTGCCAGTGCAGGTATCAACTTGCAGTTTGGCTGATCAGAAAATGCTTTGTTGCTGATTTTCCTTGTGTTAGGAAGTGACAATGCCAAGGCCAGATCTTGTTTCCTCCTTGATCGGGATGTAACCCGTGTCCACATCGCCACTTCATTCTTCCACTGGTTGTATGGTTCAGACTCCGAGAGCATCAGCAGGTAATCAGACCCTGACAATTCCCACTGCCTTTCAGTCATTTCTCACAAAAGCTGCTGGGATTGTCAGCTTCCGTCTGAAATATACTTTCTTTTAGTTTCCAACCTTCACCATAAGACAAGCATTTTCTGTTACCATGTTATAATCCTGACAGCCTTGGGGCGGAGTCAATCTTTATTTGGTCTAGATTTGTTCACAGAATCAAACATTACAGGTTCAACTCTGACTCCAAGTTATATTAGTGAGTCCCACTTTGTACCTGCTCATTATAACTATCTAATCAGTGCCCTCCATCTGAATAAACTTAACCTCTATTGATATAATTAACAGCCACAGTCAGAGCATCCGAAAGAACACTAATAGGTGTGACTGCCATGGTGTCTCAGCAGCTTGGATGAACAAGTGAATCCTTTCCCACACACTGAGCAGGTGAATGGTCTCAGTTTGGAAACTGAGGGAAAATAAAATTTCAGGCAGAAGCTTCCAACCTGGTAGGTTTCATGAGAAATCGCTGAAAGTGAGTGGGAATTATCAGGGTCTCTCCTCAATGTGAATTCCCTGATGTTTCAGTAGGTCAGATGATGTTCTAAACCTCTTTGCACAGTGAGAGCGCCTGAACGGGGTCTCCTCAGTGTGAATGCGCTGGTCGACCCTCAGGTAGGCTCAGGTTTTAAAGCAGCTCCCACAGTCAGAGCATTGAACAGGTTCCTTATTGGGGGAGGAGCCTCAGTATTCCAGCAGACTGGATGATTCACTGAGTCACTTCCCACACACACATCAGATGAATGGCCTTTCCCCAGTATGTAATCGTTTGGGTCTCAGCAGACTAGATAATTGAGTGAATCCCTTCCCACACTCGGAGCAGATGAATGGCCTCGGCCCAGTGTGAATGCGTTGGTTTGTCAGCGGGAGCGATGAGTGAGTGAATCCCTTCCCACGCTCTGAGCAGGGGAACAGTCCCTCACCCGTGTGAAATCGCTGGTGGTTCTGCAGGGTAGATGACTGAGTGAATCCCTTTCCACACACACAACAGGTGAATGGTCTCTTCCCATTGTGAACCCGCTGGTGTGTCAGCAGGGCAGACAAATCGCTGAATTTCTTCCCACACTCAGAGCAGGTGAATGGCCTCTCCCTGATGTGAAGTCGCTGGTGATTCCTCAGGGTGGATGAATCACGAAATCCCCTTCCAAACTCAGAGCAGGTGAACGGTGTCTCCACAGTGTGGCTGCATCGAAGGGTTTCCAGCTTCGAGGGACAATTGAATCCCTTCCCACAGTCCCTACATTTCCATGGTCTGAGTGTCTTTGTACATCTCCAGGTTCAGATGAAGGTTTGACCCCACAGATAACACGTACATGGTCCCTCTCCTCACTGTGAATCCTTCAATCTTTTCCAGGCTGTGTAACTGGTTAAAGCTCTTTCCACAGTCAGTTCACTGGAATACTCTCACTCGAGTGAATGTGTCTCAGTGATTTTCCAGTCACACTGATGTTTAAACAGTTTGAAGGGACAGACAAACATTTCCCATTCTAGTTTCAAATGCCGATGGTATTCAGATCCTGAATAATTGGGTGACTCTGTCAGATCCTAACGTCATGTTTGTTGAGATTTGTGTCTGTAAATTCTCCCCTTCTAATAGCCTGTGAAAGAAATTCACAAAAATCATTGCTGTCAGTCCAGGATAAAAACTCAGAACAGACAATTCTAGTTTCTGTGGAACATTCTTTCCTCTCATTCTTGAAAATTTGTAAACCTTCATCCCTCCATTCTCACTTTGCTGGACCTGAAATAGACATTGTCCTGAGGGTGCTGATTCATCCTAATCGACAGATCCGTGCTGACTGTTTCATGTACAGGACACATATTCCCGAAATCTTCACACAGGCTTGTGTCTAAGCATATAAAAAATTTGCATATTTAGTGGACTAAAAATGTAAGCAATATTCAGAACTCTATTACATGATTAGAGATACATGATTAGAGATTAGAGATTAAAGTCCAAAGATGTGCGGGTTAGGTTGATTGGCCATGTTAAAATTGCCCCTTAGTGTCCTGGGATGCATAGATTAGAGGGATTAGTGGGTAAAATATGTAGGGATATGGGGGTAGAGCCTGGGTGGGATTGTGGTCGGTGCAGACTCGATGGGCCGAATGGCCTCTTTCTGTACTGTAGGGTTTCTATGATTCTATGACAGATGGATGCGGAAGAACTTGACTTAGGGAGCAAGCAATCATGTTCTGGAACTCACTGACGATGAGAGTGGTGGAAGTGGAGACGACCAGTGATTTCAAAATAAAATTTGTCGGGCACTTGAAGGAATTAAACGTACTGGGGAACAGGGATATGGAGGAAAAATGGCACTGAGTGGATTCCCCGACAGAGACTGGGCACGGACTCAAGCTGCTGAATTGATTTATCTTGTGCTCTGCTGACTCTTTGACTGGAAAATATACAGAGTAGTTACAATACTATTCTGGAATTAAACAACATCAACTGTAATACAAATCCATAAATAATATACCTAATATGCACCATATAGTAAGAAGTCTCACAACACCAGGTTAAAGTCCAACAGGTTTATTTGGAATCACAAGCTTTCACAGCGCTGCCCCTTCATCAGGTGAGAAGGAGCAGCGCTCTGAAAGCTCGTGATTCCAAATAAACCCGTTGGACTTTAACCAGGTGTTGTGAGACTTCTTACTGTGCCCACCTCAGTCCAACACCGGCATCTCCACATCGTATGCACCATATAACAACACCAGACATATCAATGTTGTTACGATCCTCATGGTCACCTTATAATAAACAAATTCCCACAAATCCCAATGGAATAAACTAAAAGACAATGTTTCATTTAAAAAAAAATTTTACTTTAAAAATTAATCTAAAATTAACATCACTGAATCATGCATTAAGAAACAGTATTTGAATAGACAGGATAAATTACACTTTAAAAAGCTCGGACAATAAAAACAGGTTCCACAAAATCACAAACATTTCCCCCTCAGTATATTTGGCTCTAATTCCAGTTCCAGAGAATTTCTCTGTCTCTGTATTTCCCAGGGGGAGAAAGAAAGTGTTTTCCTCACAGATGTTGTCCAGAGGAGGAAGTTGGAGTCTGTGTGTGAAGTTTGAGTCTGTGTGTGAAGTTTGAGTCTGTGGTGAAGTTGGAGTCTGTGGTGAAGTTTGAGTCTGTGGTGAAGTTTGAGTCTGTGTGTGAAGTTTGAGTCTGTGTGTGAAGTTTGAGTCTGTGGTGAAGTTTGAGTCTGTGTGTGAAGTTTGAGTCTGTGGTGAAGTTGGAGTCTGTGGTGAAGTTTGAGTCTGTGGTGAAGTTTGAGTCTGTGGTGAAGTTTGAGTCTGTGTGTGAAGTTTGAGTCTGTGGTGAAGTTTGAGTCTGTGGTGAAGTTTGAGTCTGTGTGTGAAGTTTGAGTCTGTGGTGAAGTTTGAGTCTGTGGTGAAGTTTGAGTCTGTGGTGAAGTTTGAGTCTGTGGTGAAGTTTGAGTCTGTGGTGAAGTTTGAGTCTGTGGTGAAGTTTGAGTCTGTGTGTGAAGTTTGAGTCTGTGGTGAAGTTTGAGTCTGTGGTGAAGTTTGAGTCTGTGTGTGAAGTTTGAGTCTGTGGTGAAGTTTGAGTCTGTGTGTGAAGTTTGAGTCTGTGGTGAAGTTTGAGTCTGTGTGTGAAGTTTGAGTCTGTGGTGAAGTTTGAGTCTGTGTGTGAAGTTTGAGTCTGTGTGAAGTTTGAGTCTGTGTGTGAAGTTTGAGTCTGTGTGTGAAGTTTGAGTCTGTGTGTGAAGTTGGAGTCTGTGTGTGAAGTTGGAGTCTGTGTGTGAAGTTGGAGTCTGTGGTGAAGTTTGAGTCTGTGTGTGAAGTTTGAGTCTGTGGTGAAGTTTGAGTCTGTGGTGAGGCTACAAACAGAAGCTGTTCTGTTTCAAATCAAACTGCGGGACTTGGAAGAAAATGATGGGAAGAGATTTTGCAAAGTCCCCTCCCCCACTCCCTCAGCTGGCAGCCCAGCACGCAGGCGCAGAGAGCGCTGCTGAGCCGAGCTGTCCGGAGCAGGCGCAGAGAGCGCTGCTGAGCCGAGCTGTCCGGAGCAGGCGCAGAGAGTGCTGCTGAGCCGAGCTGTCCGGAGCAGCCGCAGAGAGCGCTGCTGAGCCGAGCTGTCCGGAGCAGCCGCAGAGAGCGCTGCTGAGCCGAGCTGTCCGGAGCAGCCGCAGAGAGCGCTGCTGAGCCGAGCTGTCCGGAGCAGGCGCAGAGAGTGCTGCTGAGCCGAGCTGTCCGGAGCAGGCGCAGTGCGGCTGCCGCCAGCGGTCGCTCTCGATCTCTTTTTGGAGCAGCCGCCGTAGAGAGAGGGGGGAGGGGGAGATCACCGCGCGGCTTCTCGCTCTGGCCGGAGCCGCCAGCCGGTTGCCTGGAAACCTTGGCTCGAGGAGGTGCAGAGGGAGGGGAACAATGGGTGGGGGCGGGGCTCCCGTGGACGCGCGCCCGGGCCTGCGCACTGGAACCACAGGACGTCACATGGGAACAGACTTATTCCTATTGGCTAATTCAGGCTCGGTTATATTGTGCCATCACAATGCGGAAGTTGGCCAATGATTGAAACTTCCGCCTCTGTACAACATCTGGGAGGAAATCAATGTTTCCTCCTTTCCATTTCTTTTCTCATTCTGGAGGAAATTGGGGACTTGCAGCAACTGAATGGTAAGGAAGTGAATCCAGTCGGTATATTCCACACATTGTTCGGCCGGTCAGATAGACATGTACCTGTTTGGCAGCCTGCGTGGAGATTTTCAGCTCTCTGTGTTAAGGACAGGAAGGAGTGAGCATGGATCTGTCAATCAGCCTCAATCAGCACCTTCAGGAGAATTGGAAGGGTAAATATTAGATACAGCAGAGTGAGAATGGAGGGAGAGTGTGTGGGATGGAGATTCACAGCTTTTGGGGATTGAGAGAGAAAGAATGTTCCATAGAAACTGGAATTGTCTGTTCTGAATTTCTATCCTGTACTGACACTGATGACTTGTGTCAACTTGTTTTGCAGGATATTGAAAGAGGAATCACAGGCTAAAATCTCAAACGTCACATCTCGATCTGGCAGAGTCATATTCCTTGGGACCTGAATATCATCGGCCATTGAATCTGGAAGATTTGAAAAGATTTCAAACATTAATGTGACTGGAAAAGCATCAACACACTTCCACATTCAAGTGAGAGTGTTCCAGTGCACTGACTGAAGAGCTTTAACCAGTTACACAGCCTGAATAAATATCACACCATTCACAGCGGGGAGAGACTGTACCCGTGTTCTGTGTGTGGACAAGGCTTCAACTGATTGGCCACCCAAGGGAGAGGCAAGGACACCTGCACCATGGAGAAACCATGGAAATGTGCAGACTGTGGAAAGAGATACAGATACCCCTCTCTGCTGGATGCTCATCGGCGCAACCACACTGGGGAGAGGCCATTCATCTGCTTTGAGTGTGGGGAGGGATTCATTCGGTTCCCCCACCTGCAGACACACAAGCGAGTTCACACTGGAGAGAGACCGTTCACCTGCTCTCAGTGTGGAAAGGGATTCACTGTGTCATCCACTTTGCAGAGACACCAGCGAATTCACACTGGGGAGAGGCCATTCACCTGCTCTCAATGTGGGAAGGGGTTCAACCAGTTATCCAACCTGTGGACACACCAGCGAATTCACACTGGGGAGAGGCCATTCACCTGCTCTCAGTGTGGAAAGGGATTCACTCGGTTATCCGACCTGCAGACACATCAGCGCGTTCATACTGGGGAGAGGCCGTACACCTGCTCTCAGTGTGGAAAGGGATTCACCATGTCATCCACTTTGCAGAGACACCAGCGAATTCACACTGGGGAGAGGCCGTTCACCTGCTCTCAGTGTGGAAAGGGATTCACTCAGTTATCCCACCTGCAGACACATCAGCGCATTCACGCTGGGGAGAGGCCGTTTACCTGCTCTCAGTGTGGGAAGGGTTTCGCTCAGTCATCCGTCCTGCAGACACATCAGCGCATTCACACTGGGGAGAGGCCGTTTACCTGCTCTCAGTGTGGGAAGGGTTTCGCTCGTTCATCAAACCTGCAGAGACACCAGCGAGTTCACATGGGGAGAGGCCATTCACCTGCTCTCAGTGTGGGAAGGAATTCACTCAGTTGTCCCACCTGCTGAGACATCAGTGAGGTTACACTGGGGAGAAACCGTCCACCTGCTCAGCGTATAAAAAGGGTTCAGAATTTCATCACAGCTGCTGAGGCACCAACAAGTTCACAGGGGTTGGATTCTGCTGTTATTGTTTCTGCTCTCAATTACACCAGGACTGCATTCTGTTCATTCTCACAGTTGGTCAATGGGGAGGGTCGGAGGGTTTCTTTCTGCTGGACTGGCCGGTCTCACAACTTTGCCTCCAGTGGGCTGATGCTCTTTGAGTCTTGTTGCGAATACCTGGTTTCAAATTTCACAAGGATCACAGAGTGACAGGGTGTTAGGAAGTTCAGAGATATTTAGTCAGCATTTCTGTTTGAAACGCCCCCAGAAGCCCATCCAATTTCCTTTGTAATTGTTTACTGTCTCCACTTCCTCCACCCTCATAGGCAGCGAGTTCCAGGTCAGTACCATGCACTGCATCAAAATATTCTTTAATTTTTGTTTGAAAGATATTGTGAATATATTGTCCTGGACAATAAAGAAATTGGAATAACTCACCTTGGGTGTGGGTGAATGGAATATATCAATCTGGTATCCACCTACAGTCTAGAGGAAGTATGGAATGTGTAGCTGGAAATCCCTCCCTAACAGCACTGTGGGTGTACTTATACCTCAGGCATTGTAGCAGTTCAGGAAGGCAGTGTTGGCGCTGATTGTGGCCGAGGCAGCTACATACAGCCACATATTCTGTTATAATTGAAGGACTGCAGATTGAATGTGAGGCATTGTGGGACTGGACTATCTTGACCACATTCCTGTGACTGCTCAGTTTCTGCAATCACGGACCATTAAAGCTGCTTAGCAGGGCCCCGACAGAGGACCTGGTGAGAATATTTACTCAGAATGGGTTAGAATTAAACTTATTCCAGGACCGGCTGGTGTTCAGCGGCTGAGATTCCCGAATCTGTAAAAAGGGGGTCTGACCAATCAACAAACAGTGGTAGGTAGTTGGTTAAGAAGTTAAAAAGCGTTCTCAGGCATTGTTTAAATTATTTTATCCCAAATTTGTGATAAGAACTGTGAGGGACATGTGACCCGATAGTCAGTGAAGTGACGGTATACTCCAAGTAGCACTGGACTGAAAAGCAGACCTCAGAGTAGATTCTAATGGTTATAAACTGACCCAAGCATGGCCAGTGAAAAATCAGAGCTTGAGTGAGGACTGGACAGGTCTCTTACCTGCTGTTTGGAAACTAAGAACAAGAAACTTATCGATAAAATTATTAGAGAATACAGCCAACGTTTCAAGTCTGGAAGACATTTCATAACAGCTCTTATGAAGGGTCATCCATACTTGAAACATTGGCTCCACTCTGTCTCCACAGATGCTGCCAGACCTGCTGAGCTTTTCCAGCATTTTCTGTTGTTGTTTCAGATTCCAGCATCCGCAGTATTTAACTTTTCTGATAAAATGATTAGTTCTGATTGGAATCCCCACGACCCTCCCGCAAAACAGAGGGAGTGGTGGCAAAGGGAGAAAAAGGATAAGGATGATAAAGTCTGGGTTCTGATTCTCCGAGCCCATGTAGAATAAACAAAATGAGTGAATCAGTTTATAAAGAACAGAAGTTGTCCATCCCTAACAAAAACTGATCAAATGAAAATAATTAGGTTCTGGAATATAACAAAAAAATTAAGAGATGAAGTTTACAATCGAGTTTGTTTTGATTTTTATACTTGTGTAAAGTGGTATTATTGAGGGCCAAGTGTTTGCTGCTCACTCCCCATCCCTTTAGGTTCTGTAGAAAAGTTAACCCTTTCAGCAGACAGTTCATTTCTTTTCAAATCATCTGAAAACTCATGTCTATTTTAGTTTATAATTGAAGATTTATGGGAATTGGCTAAGATGGGCTTTCGGCATTTTTAAAGTATAAAAAAGTGGTCTTGAGAAGGCAATTTGGTAGAGAGAGGTGGAGGGAGAGATGTTTACAGAGAGGTGTTGAGAGCTGTTGGTTTTACAAGTTATCCATGTTTTTGGAGCGGTCACTTCATGTCCTGGTCTGAGAGGGATGGAGAGAAGTCTGTTCAATTGTTAATGTTAAACTTTCTCTATTAACTGTTAATCGACACTCCGTTTTTATCTTTCTGACTTGTTACATTTTTAATGATAAATAAACTTTCTGAATTCACCATTTAATGTGTTCTTTCTTGCCATATGGTTAAGTCACTGGAACCTGGTGTGATTTACGATTAGGGAGGTTATTGTAAACAAGAGAACCCCATAAATCTTAGTTCAAATAAATCAAAGTTCTTACAAATGGAATGTTATCCTTTATTACGAGAGAAAGTGAACCTCGGAGTAAAGATGTTCTGCTTCAGTTATGCAGGGCGTTGCTGAGACTGCATCTTGAACATTCGGTGCAGCTTTGTCTCCTATTTAAGAAATGATACAAATGCATTGAAAGTGGTTCAGAGGAGGTTTAATAGATTGCTTCCCAATTTTGTCCGATTTTCCTTGTCTTCACCTCTGACAAAGAGTAATCCTGACTCAAAATGTTGCCTCCATTCTCTCTCTGCAGATGCTGTCAGACTTGCTGAGATTGTCCAGCATTTTCTGTTTTTGTTTCAGATTCCAACAACAGCAGAATTTTGCCTTTATACTAATTCTTGTTGGATAAGGGCATCAAAAGTATCGGGTATAGCACGAGAACGCAACACAAAAAGATCAGCCATGATGTAAATAAACGGTGGAGGAAACTCAAAGGGCCAAATGGCCGATTTCTGCTCCGATGTCGAATGTTGGTCACAGATTTCTGAGAATTCTGAACCAAGGCTGGAAGATTCGCCTTGCTTGTGTTCGTGGGAAAATGTCCAGGAGAACCATCACTGTGAAGGACAGTTCTGGGATTAAAGGTTGCCCGACTGGAAAAGGAAAACAATGGAAATAAACTGTTGAGGAGTAAAGAATCACTTTGGGCTGGTTTTTGGAGAAAGAGTGTCAACATTCCAAGGCAGGGTAAAATATATCCATTGAGTGGATATTTAATGGTGTTAAGAGTAAAAGGGCAAAGTTTAATTTTACAGTTTAAGGGCGATGTTCCCTATAAAAAAGTGTTTAATCATTGTTGCTTCCAGTTTGTTGGAGTAAACGCCATAAACTTGAAGTTTTGTCATGTCATTCTTTAATTTACTCACTGGGTTTAGAATTTTTTTTTAAATTGTTGATCATCAGAGATCCTAACAGTTCATTTAAAGGCACACATTTCGACTTCCCATTTGAGCCTGGGCACCTTTCTGTCTCTATTGCTCGTGTCAATGACAGCCAGGCGATGGAGTTGAGGGCTAATATTAGCTGAGAATAACGGGGCCTGCGCCCCAGTTGGGAAACTGCCATGGGCATCGCACTAATAGAGAGACTAATAAATAAACTTTAAGACATTGATTTTTACAACTTCATGCGGGTGATCAGTCCGTAGAAACGTAACCCTCTCTGGCTCCTTCTTTGACAGGAATTCTTGTGGAATTCAGCCTTGGGAGTCTGGTTCCTTCTCTGACAGTAATTTCCTTGGAACTCAGCCTCGGGAGTTTTCAGTATTTGGCTCGCAAGGAAGACGTTCAGAACCTCTACTTTTATCCACAAAGTGACGATTACTTCACGTCAGAGTTGGGCCTGTTGTATCATGACAATTGGTCAATTTGACCACTAGATTAATTTAACTGGATCCTCAATTACTAACACCACCACCTCTTATTATCTTAGACAGGAATACAATAGAACTGGTTCATACTATCCCTTTAGCTGATTCTATACAATCCCTTATTCACACAGTTTCAAATGTTGAGGCTAATCAGAGCTTGAAGGTCTCTCTCGCCAGTACATTTATCCTCATTGCACATTCTTTACATACACAGCAATTAAACTCTTACAGCAAATAAAACTCAATCTTTTACTATAACGACTGATTCATTGATTAACTATAACTCAATTAAGGCTCATTAATTTCTCATCTGTTCATGACTGGTAGCTAATAAATAGCTACCAGATGGGGCAGATGTTTGAGGGCAAATCAACATCTGGCGTGTGGGAGGCTTTCAAGTGTAAGTTGATAGGGATTCAGGACCAGCACATTCCTGTAAGGGTGAAGGATAAGTATGGCAAGTTTTGGGAACCTTGGATAATGAGAGATATTGTGAGCCTCGTCAAAGAGAAAAACGAAACATTTGTCAAAGCTAGGAGGCTGGGAACACATGAAGCAAGTGTGGAATACAAGGAAAGTAGAAAGAAACTTAAGCAAGGAGTAAGGCGGGCTAAAAGGGGTCACGAAAAAGCATTGGCCAGCAGGATTAAGGAAAATCCCAAGGCTTTTTATACATATATAAAGAGCAAGAGGGTAGCCAGGGAGAGGGTTGGCCCACTCAAGGACAAGGGAGGGAATCTATGCGCGGAGCCAGAGGAAATGGGCGAGGTATTAAATGAGTACTTTGCGTCAGTATTCACCAAAGAAAAGGACTTGGTGGATGATGAGTCTGAGAAAGGATGTGCAGATAGTTTGAGTCATGTTGAGATCAAAAAGGAGGAGGTATTGGGGTTCGTGAGAAACATTAAGGTAGACAAGTCCCGAGGGCCTGATGGGATATACCCCAGAATACTGAGAGAGGCAAGAGAGGAAATTGCTGGGGCCTTGAGAGAAATATTTGTATCCTTACTGGCGACAGGGGAGGTCCCAGAGGATTGGAGAATAGCCAATGTTGTTCCTTTGTTTAAGAAGGGTAGCAAGAATAATCCAGGTAATTACCGGCCGGTGAGCCTTACATCAGTAATAGGGAAATTATTGGAGAGGATTCTTCGAGACAGGATTTATTCCCACTTGGAAATAAGTGGATGTATTCGTGAAAGGCAACATGGTTTTGTGAAGGGGAGGTCGTGTCTCACGAACTTGGTCGAGTTTTTCGAGGAAGTGACGAAGATGATTGATGAGGGTAGGGCAGTGGATGTTGGCTACATGGACTTCAGTAAGGCCTTTGACAAGGTCCCTCATGGCAGACTGATGCACAAGGTGAAGTCGCATGGGATCAGAGGTGAGCTGGCTACGTGGATACAAAACTGGCGTGGTCAAAGAAGACAGAGGGTATCAGTGGAAGAATGCATTTCTGAATGGAGGGCTGTGACAAGTGGCATTCCCCAGGGATCAGTGCTGGGATCTTTGCTGTTTGTAATATGCACAAATGATTTGGAGGAAAATGTAACTGGTTTGATTAGTAAGTTTGCGGGCGACACAAAGGTTGGAGGATTTGCGGATAGCGATGAGGACCAGCAGAGGATACAGCAGGATATAGATCGGTTGGAGACTTGGGCGGAGAGATGGCAGATGGAGTTTAATCCAGACAAATGTGAGGTAATGCATTTTGGAAGGTCTCATACAGATAGGAAATATACAGTAAATGGCAGAACCCTTATGAGTATTGATAGGCAAAGGGATCTGGGTGTACAGGTACACAGGTCACTGAAGGTGGCAATGCAGGTGGAGAAGGTCGTCAAGAAGGCATGCAGCATGCTTGCCTTTATCGGCCAGTGCACTGAGTTTAAAAATTGGCAAGTCATGTTGCAGCTTTATAGAACCTTAGTTAGGCCGCACTTGAAACATAGTGTTCAATTCTGGTCGCCACGCTACCAGAAAGAGGTGGAGGCTTTGGAGAGGGTACAGAAAAGATTTACCAGGATGTTGCCTGGTATGGAGGGCATTAGCTATGAGGAGAGGTTGGAGAAACTTGGTTTGTTCTCACTGGAGCGACGGAGATTGAGGGGCGGCCTGATAGAAGTCTACAAGATTATGAGAGGCATGGACAGAGTGGATAGTCAGAAGCCTTTTCCCAGGGTGGAAGAGTCAATTACTGGGGGGCACAGGTTTAAGGTGCGAGGCGCAAGGTTTAAAGGAGATGTACAAGGCAGATTTTTTACACAGAGTAGTGGGTGCCTGGAACGCGTTGCTGGGGGAGGTAGTGGAAGCGATACGGTAGTGACTTTTAAGGGGCATCGTGACAAATACATGAATAGGATGGGAATAGAGGGATATGGTCCCCGGAAGGGTAGGGGGTTTTCGTTAAGTCAGGCAGCATGGTCGGTGCAGGCTTGGAGGGCCGAAGGGCCTGTTCCTGTGCTGTAATTTTCTTTGTTCTTTGTTCTAAATACAGTAATATTTAATGAACACATTTGGTTCATACAATGTGGTTGACTCTCAACTGCCCTCTGAACAAGGGCATCTAGGGATGAGCAATAAATGTTGGCCAGCCAGCGACGTCCATGTCCCACAACTGAATAAGGTTAATACAAGATATACTGGTTTGAAAAGACACTTGCTGCAAGCCAATAGCTTTCCTTCTTACTTGAACTGAGCAATCAACCTTACTCTTGAGCCAGATTTGACAGAATATAATGTCCTCCAACTGATCAAATTAATAGAAGAAATTCTTAGTTCAGACAATTCCTGCCAGCAATGCATCTTCCACAAGCATGCAGGTGAATCCAACATTCATTTTTAAAATAAAGCTCCAGTCACATGTTAGAATTTAACATGCCTTCCTTGACCTTGTTGCTGAGAATGTTTGAAGAGGCAGCAGGGGCACAATGGGTCACACGGCCTCCTTTTGTGCTCTCTGCTCCTCGTTTGCATTTGAAGTGGTAAATATCTGGGACTCACTTCTTACGAGCGGCTGAAGCAGAGATAATGGAATGTTTCCAAAAGGAAATTGGATGGGAACTTCAGGGAAATAAATCCGCAGGGACACGGAGAGAGAACAGGGCAACAGTTTGATCTACAGAGAGCCAGCATGGACTCAATGGGCTGAATGGCCCCATTCCCAATCCTAATGCCTGTCTGATCTAAAGAGAGAAATTTCAGCTGTTCCACTCCCTCCAACTCACTGAAGTCCCTCATCCCTGGAGTCATTCTCGTAAATCTCCTCTGCACCCTCTCTAAGGACTTCACATCTTTCCTAAAGTGTGGGGCCCATGTATAGGGTTCCATTCTAGAGGGATAGAATTGAATAGCAGGGAGGTTCTGTTCAACTTGTTTAGAACCAGGTTCGGCTACACTGGGAGCACTGTCAACATTTGTGATCTCCATTTAGAAAAAGGAAATAGAGGCACTGGAGAAGGAGCAACAAAGATTCACAAGAATAATCCCAGAACTGAGAGCATTTAACCTTCAGGAAAGGCTGGGGCTGCTTTTCTCGAGAAAAGAGAAGACTGAAGGGTGACCTGATACGATCATAAAGGGGTTCAATAATCCAATAGGGAGTTCAGTGAGAAACCTCTTTACCCAGCAAGTGAGTGGTTGAGGTGAACAGCATGAATACATTGAAGGGGAAGCTAGATACACACATGAGGGAGAAAGGAATAGAAGGATATGCTGATGGGGGGAGATGAAGAGGGGTGGGTGGAGGTTCATGTGGAGCATAAATACTGACACAGACCAATTGAGCCGACTGGCCTGGCCCTGTGCTGTAGACTCAATGGAACAGAGACAAATGTACTTACTGTAGATCTACTTGTAGTGGGAGGAAAAACATTATTTACTATCCAGGATAAAATAAATGTTCTTCGTCGGTTTGTGTGGGTCATTTCAGTGGAAATGTGCTCTCCCAGGCTCAGAGAGCATCAACCCACTGGAAGCAAAATTGTGAGAGCGGCCAGTCCAGCAGAAAGAAACCCTCCGACCCTCCCACTTCACCAACTGTCAGAATGAACATGGTTCAGTCCTGGATGTGATTAACAGCAGCAATAACAGCAGAACCCAACCCCTGTCATCACTTGTGAACTCGCTGGTGTCTCAGCAGGAGGGATGAACTGGTGAATTTCTTCCCACACACAGCAGCTGTGAATGGACTGGTGGATCATCAGTTCCTGAGAGCTTTTGAAACCACTCCCACAGTCAGAGCAGTTAAAGGATCTCTCCTGGGTGTGAGGGACATTGTGCATCAGCAGCTGGGGTATCGAGAGAATCCTTCCGCACACACAGAGCAGGTGAATGGTCTCTCCCAGTGTGAACCCGCTGGTGTCTCCTCAGTGTGCATGCCCTTCCAAACCTCTTTGTGCAGTGAGAGCAGCTGAACGGTCTCTCCCCAGTGTGAATGCGCTGGTGATCTATCAGATGCTCAGAAATTTTGAAGCCACTCCCACAGTCGGAGCATTTAAAGGGTCTTTCCTGGGAGTGAGTGACTTTGTGTCTCTGCAGGCTAGATAACCGAGTGAATCTGTTCCCACACTCGGAGCAGGTGAACGGTCTCTCCCCGCTGTGAACTTGCTGGTGAGTCAGCAGGGTGGATGACTGAGTGAATCCCTTCCCACACTCGGTGCAGGTAAATGGTCTCTCCTCGGTGTGAAGACGCTGGTGTGTCAGCAGGGTGAATGACTGACTGAATCCCTTCCCACACACAGAGCAGATGAATGGTCTCTCCCTGGTGTGAACTCGCTGGTGTCTCTGCAGTGTGGATGACCTCTTAAACCTCTTTGTGCAGAGAGAGCAGCTGAACGGTCTGTCCTCAGTGTGAATGCGCTGGTGGGACACCAGTTCCCCAGAAATTTTGAATTCGCTCCCACAGTCCGAGCATTTAAAGGGCCTCTCACTGGTGTGAGTGACTTTATGACTCAGCAGGTTGGGTAAATTAGTGAATCCCTTCCCACACACAGAGCAGGTGAAAGGCCTCTCTCCGGTGTGAACTCGCTGGTGTGTCAGCAGGGCGGATAACTGTGTGAATCCCTTCCCACAGTCAGAGCAAGTGAATGGTCTCTCCCCGGAGTGAACTCGCTGGTGGTTCCGCAGGTTTGATGATGATCTAAATCTCATTGTGCAGAGAGAGCAGCTGAACGGTCTGTCCTCAGTGTGAATGCGCTGGTGGGACATCAGATCCCGAGGACTTTTGAAGCAACTCTCACAGTCAGAGCATTTAAAGGGTCTCTCATTGGTGTGAGTGACTTTGTGCGTCAGCAGGGCGGATGACCGAAAGAATCCCTTCCCACACACATTGCAGGTGAACGGTCTCTCCCCAGTGTGAATCCGTTGGTGTGCCCGCAGTTCGGAGGACCGAGAGAATCCCTTCCCACACATGGAGCAGCTGAACGGTCTCTCCCCGGTGTGAACCCGCTGATGTCTCCGCAGTGTGGATGACCATTTAAATTTCATTGTGCAGTGAGAGCAGCTGAACGGTCTCTCCTCAGTGTGAATGCGCTGGTGGGACCCCAGTTCTCCAGAGCTTTTGAATCCGCTCCCACAGTCAGAGCATTTAAAGGGTCTCTCATTGGTGTGAGTGAGATTGTGACTCAGCAGGTGGGAGAACTTAATGTATCCCTTCCCACAGACTGAGCAAGTGAAGGGTCTCTCCCGAGTGTGACTGCGTTGATGAATTTCCAAATCACAGGGCAACATGAATCCTTGTCCACAATCGTCACATTTCCACAGTTTCTCCATGATGCGGGTGTCCTTGTGACTCTCCAGGTTTGATGATCAGTTGAATCCTTGTCCACACAGAACACGTGTACGATCTCTCTTCACTGTAAACGGTGCAAAAGCTCTTCCCACTATCAGTGGACTGGAACACTCTCACTCGGGTGTGTTCCAGTCACACTGATGTTTAAAATCTCCTGAAGCAAACAGATCAGACAAACATTGCTTTTCTAGATTCAAAGGTCAATGATATTCAGGTCCCAATAAATCGAATGACTCTGTCAAATCTTAATGTGATGTTTAGTTTGAAATTTCTGTCTGTAAGTTCTCACCTCCTGATATCTATGAAAGGAATTTACAACAGACATCACTGTCAGTACAAGATAGAAATTCAGAACAGACAATTCTAGTTTCTATGGAACATTCTTTCCTCTCTCATTCCCCAAAAGCTGTCAATCGTCATCCCACACACTCTCCCTCAATTCTCACTCTGCTCTCCTGAGTATACAACCTCCCAAGTCTATTGAAGGTGCTGATTCAGGCTGATTAACGGATCCATGCTGACCACTTTCTATATTGGACACAGAGATCTGAAAACCTACGTGTAACGTCCGGCCTACGTGCTAGAAATTAAAATCTGTGCCATATGTGGGACTGGATAACTGGATTGGGAGAAGGAGAAGGATGTGGGGAAGAATTTTATTTTGGTGCAGAAAGGTCATTACCTGGAAGCCGCTGCCTCAGGGGGTTGTGGAAGTGCAAATGATCCATGATTAATCTTCAAGCTGACAGCCACGTTAAAGTTTTACATTTGGCCATAAATGAGCAGACTGATGCTGTGTGTAATGCACTGTATTACCTGGTTACAGATACATGAAGAATGTGAGGAGGATTTTTATTTCGGCAGCGAGTGGTGACCTGGAAGTTAAAAATTCAACAAGTCCCCAATTTCCCCCAGAATGCAAAAGAAACGCAAAAGGGGAGAAAAGAAAGTGTTTTACTCACAGATGTTGGCCTCTTTTAGGTCAAAAGGAGCTCACAAACTATTTTTCAAATTGACATCGAGCCAGCCAGGAGTCGAACCTGGAATCTTCTGATCCGTAGTCAGACGCGTTATCCATTGCGCCACTGACCCACACTCTCACAGATGGTGCCGACAGGAGGAAGGTTGAGTCTGTCTGAAGCTCAATCTCCATTCAGAGAGAGAGCAGCAGCTTCGCTGGGCAGGAATGAGCAGCTGAACAAGCTCATTGTGCAACTTCCGCATTCAGACCATGGGGGAGCTCTGATTGGCTGGAGGAGCAGAGAACTTCCGGTCCTCCAGAGTTCCCATTGGTCAGCACGTTAGAATGTTCGCGGTGGGGGGGGGGGGGGAGAGGTCCCCACCGCACATGCGCAGCTTCCCCTCTCCCTTGGACATGCGCAGCCCCAGGCCTTTGGGGAGTGGACAGATTCAATCTCCCTCTTGTCCTCAGCATTCCTCCTGTGGGATAGTAACTGTTGGACTGCTTTTGTTAAACTCGTTCTGTGATTTTAAAGGGTTCAGTAGTGCAATGGACACAGTTAAACAGTCCTTAAAAGAGGCCAGCATCTGTGAGTAAAACACTTTCTTTTCTCCCCCTTTCAGGTGAGGAATTCCCACTCACCTGAAGAAGGAGCTTAAGGCTCCGAAAGCTTGTGGCTTTTGCTACCAAATAAACATAGAAACCCGACAGTGCAGAAGGAGGCCATTCGGCTCATCGAGTCTGCACCGACCACAATCCCACCCAGGCCCGACCCCCACATATTTACCCACTAATCCCTCTAACCTACGCATCTCAGGACACTAAGGGGCAATTTTTAACCTGGCCAATCAACAATTTTTAACCTGGCCTGCACATCTTTGGACTGTGGGAGGAAACTGGAGCACCCGGAGGAAACCCACGCAGACACGAGGAGAATGTACAAACTCCACACAGACAGTGACCCGAGCCGGGAATCAAACCCAGGACCCTGGAGCTGTGAAGCAGCAGTGCTAACCACTGTGCTACCGTGCCACCCTGTTGGACTTTAACCTGGTGTTGTTAAACTACCCAGGACAGGAAGCAGTGAGCATGGATCTGTCAATCAGCCTCAATCAGCACCTTCAGGAGAATTGGGAGGGTGAATATTAGATACAGCAGAGTGAGAATGGAGGGAGAGTGTGTGGGATGGAGATTTACAGCTTTTGGGGAATGAGAGAGGAAAGAATGTTCCATAGAAACTAGAATCGTCTGTTCTGAATTTCTATCCTGTGCTGACATTGATGAATTTTTCAAACTCGTTTACAGGATATGAGAAGGTGAGGATTGACAGACCAAAATCTTGAAACAAACATCACATCAGCATTTGACACCCTCACTCAATTCATCGGACCTGAATATTATCAGCCTTTGAATCTAGAAGGAGAAATGTTTCCCTGTTCTGTCTGCGTCAACAGGCCTTTAATATCAATGTGACTGGAAAAGCACCAAGGCGCAGATACACCCGAGTGACAGTGTTCCACTGCACTGAGTGTGGAAAGAGCTTTAACCAGTTACACAGCCTAAAAATACATCACAGCATTCACAGCGGGGAGAGACTGTACCCACGTTCTGTGTGAGATTTAACTGACTGTTTAACCTGGAGAGTCACAAGGACACCCGCACCATGGAGAAACGGTGGAAATGTGGGGACTGTGGGAAGAGATACAGAGCCCCCTGTGACCTGGAAATCCATCGACGCAGTCACACCGGAGAGAGGCCATTTACCTGCTCTGTGTGTGGGAAGGGATACATTCAGTTATCCCACCTGCTCAGACACAAAGTCACTCACAGCAATGAGAGACCCTTTAAATGCTCTGACTGTGGAAGCAACTTCAAACGTGCTGCGGATCTGAGAGAGCACGAGCGCATTCACACTGAGGAGAGACCGTTCAGCTGCTCTCTCTGCACAATGACATTTCGAAGGTCATCCAACCTGCGGCAACACCAGCGAGTTCACACCGGGGAGAGACCGTTCACCTGCTCTGTGTGTGGGAAGGGATTCACTCAATTATCCAGCCTGATGAAACACAAAGTCACTCACACCCAGGAGAGACCCTTTAAATGCTCTGACTGTGGGAGAGGCTTCAAAAGCTCTGGTGAACTGATGTCCCACAAACGCTTTCACACTGCAGAGGGACTGTTCACCTGCTGTGTGTGTGGGAAGGGATTCAATCGGTCACCCCACCTGCAGACACACCAGCGAGTTCATACTGGGGAGAGGCCGTTCACCTGCCCTGTGTGTGGGAAGGGATTCACTCAGTCATCCCACTTACAGAATCACAAAGTCACTCACAGCAATGAGAGACCCTTTAAATGCTCTGACTGTGGGAGCGGCTTCAAAAGTGCTGCGGATCTGAATATCCACCAGCGCATTCACACCGAGGAGAGACCGTTCAGCTGCTCTCACTGCACAAAGAGGTTCAAAACCTCATCCAATCTGCGGGTACACCAGCGAGTTCACACTGGGAAGAGGCCATTCACTTGCTCTGTGTGTGGGAAGGGATTCACTCAGACATCTGGTCTGACAACACACAAAGTCACTCACAGCAATGAGAGACCTTTTAAATGCCCTGACTGTGGGCGTGTCTTCAAAAGTGCTGCGGATCTGATGATTCACCAGCGCATTCACACCGAGGAGAGACCCTTCAGCTGCTCTCACTGCACAAAGAGATTTAAAAGTTCATCCAATCTGCGGAAACACCAGCGAGTTCACACTGGGGAGAAACCATTCCCCTGCTGTGTGTGTGGGAAAGGATTCACTCAGTTGTCCAGCCTGCTGAAGCACAAAAGCACTCACACCCAGGAGAGAGCCTTTCAATGCACTGACTGTGGGACTGGTTTTGAAAGCTCTCATGAACTGTTGATTCACCAGCGAGTTCACACTGAGGAGAGACCATTCCCCTGCTCTGTGTGTGGAAAGGGATTCACTCAGTCATCCAGCTTGCTGAGACACAATGTTACTCACAGCAAGGAGAGACCCTTTAAATGCTCTGACTGAGAGGCCGGACTCAAAACCTCTCAGGAACTGATGATCAACCAGTGCATTTACACAGGGGAGAGACAGTTCAGCTGCTCTGTGTGTGGGCGTGGCTTCAAAAGCTCTGGCTAACTGGTGTCCCACCAGCACACTCTCATTGCACAAAGAGATTTAAATGGTCATCCAACCTGCAGGAACACCAGTGAGTTCACACCGGGGAGAGACCATTTACCTGCTTGGTGAGTGTGAAAGGATTTACTCGGTTATCCAGACTGCACAGACAGAACATCACTCACACTCTGCAGAGATCCTTTAAATTCTCCGAATGTGGGTGCGGCTTCAAAAGCTCTCAGGAACTGATGATCCACCAGCGCATTCACACTGGAGAGAGGCCATTCAGCTGCTCTGTATGTGGGAAGGGATTCACTCAGTCATCCAACCTGCAGGTACACAGCGAGTTCACACCGGGCAGAGGCTGTTCACCTGCTCTGACTGTGGGAAGGGATTCACTCAGTCAGCAAACTTGGTGAAACACCAGCGCTTTCACAAGTGATTACAGTTCTGGGATTATTCTTGTGAATCTTTCTTGCCCTTTCTCCAGTGCCTCTGTTTCATAGAATCATAGAAGGCCATTCGGCCCATCGAGTCTACATCGACCACAATCCCACCCAGGCCCTATTCCCACAACCCCACATATTTACCCTGTTAATCCCCACAAACACTAGTGTTAATTTATCATGGCCAATCAACCTAACCCACACATCTTTGGACTGTGGGAGAAAACCGGAGCACCCGGAGGAAACCCACGCAGACACAGAGAGAACGTGCAGACTCCGCGCAGACAGAGAACCGAGGGCGGAATTGAACCTGGGTCCCTGGCGCTGTGAGGCAGCAGTGCTGACCACCGTGCCACAGTGCCAGTGGTTAGCACTGCTGCCTCACTCCTTTTTCTAAATGGAGATCACAAATAGAACATAGAACAGCACAGCACAGGAACAGACCCTTCAGCCCACGATGTTGTGTCGAACATGATGCCAAATTAAACTAATCCCTTCAGCCTGCCCTTGGTCCATATTCCTCTATTCCTTACAAATTCATGTGCTTATCTAAAAGCCCATTAAACACCCCTACCACATCTGCCTCCACCACCGCTCCTGACAGCGCGTTCCAGACACCTACCACTCTGTGTGTAAAAAACTTACCCCTCACATCTCCTTTGAACTTTCCCCATCTCTCCTGAAGTGCATGCCGCCTAGTAATAGACATTTCAACTCTGTGAAAAAGACTCTGACTGTCAACCCAATCTATGTCTCTTATCATTTTATAGACTTCTATCAGGTTTCCCCTCAGCCTCCACCGCGTCAGAGTAAACAACCCTAGTTTGTCCAGCCTGTCCTTATAGCTCATACCCTCTAATTCAGGCAGCGTCCTGGTAAACCTCTTCTGCATCCTCTCCAAATTCTCCACATCCTTCCTGTAATGCAGCGAACAGAACTGAATGTAATATTCTAAGTGTGGCCTAACCTAACTTTTATAGAGCTGCAATATGACATCCTGACTCTTGTACTCAATAAAGGTAAGCATGCCTTTGGGAGCTATGGACTTGAACCGCAAGATCCCACTGTACATTAATGTTGTTCAGGGGTCTGCCATTAACTGGATACTTACCCTGAACATTTGATCTCCCAAAGTGCAGCACCTCATACTTGTCCGGATTAAAATCCATCTGCCATTTCTCCGCCCATATCTGCAGCTGATCTACATCCCACTGTATCCTTTGACAACCTTCTACACTATCTACAACTTCATCTAGCTTTGTGTCGTCTGCAAACTTAGTAACCCACACACCCACATTTTCAGCCAAGTCATTGATATATATACCACAAATAGCAGAAGTCCCAGAACAGATCCCTGTGGAACACGACTGGCCACGGACCTCCAGCCAGAAAACATCCTTGCATCACTATTCTCTGACTTCTATGGGCAAGTCAATTCTGAATCCAAGTGGCCAAGTCACCGTGAATCCGAGTCTTCCTGACCACAGTCAGTAAGGATAGGCAACACCTCCTACCATGATCATCCTCAACACCGGTGCCCCACAAGGCCGTGTCCTCAGCCCCTCCTATATTCCTTATACACCTATGACAGTGTGGCCAAATTCTCCTCCAACTCAATTTTCAAATTTGCTGATGGCACCACTGTAGTGGGTCGGATCTCAGACAATGACAAGATGGAGTGCAGGAAAGAGATAAAGAACCTGCTGAATTGGTGCGACAACAATAATCTCTCCCTCAATGTCAACAAAATGAAGGAGATTGTCATCGATTTCAAGAAGCATAGTGGAGAACATGCCCCTATCTACGTCAACAGGGACGATACAGAAATGGTCGAGAACTTCATGTTTTTAGGTGTCAAGATCACCAACAACCTGTCCTGGTCCCCCCATGCTGACACTATAGTTAAGAAAGCCCACCAATGCCTCTACTTTCTCAGAAGACTAAGGATATTTGACACATCAGCTATGACTCTCACCAACTTTTACAGATGCACCATAGAAAGCATTCTCTCTGGTTGTATCACAGCTTGGTATGGCTTCACAGCTTGGTATGGCTTCACAGCTCCAGCGACCTGGGTTTGATTCCCGGCTTGGGTCACTGTCTGTGTGGAGTTTGCACATTCTCCTCGTGTCTGCGTGGGTTTCCTCCAGGTGCTCCGGTTTCCTCCCACAGTCCAAAAGATGTGCGGGTGAGGTTGATTGGCTATGCTAAAATTGCCCTTAGTGTCCTGAGATGCGTAGGTTAGAGGGATTAGTGGGTAAAATATGTAGGGGTATGGGGGTAGGGCCTGGGTGGGATTGTGGTCGGTGCCGACTCGATGGGCCGAATGGCCTCTTTCTGTGCTGTAGGGTTTCTATGATTTCTATGATTCTGCTCTGCCCAAGACCACAATAAACTACAAAGGGTCAGGACACATATTAATGGACTCAAGAGCAGCTTCTTCACTGCTGCCATCAGACCTTTGAATGGACCTACCTCACATTCAGTTGATCTTTCTTTGCACCCTTGCTATGACTGTAATACTACATTCGGCACTCCCTCCTCCCATCCACTGACTCTGCCTCGGCAAAGCAGCCAGCATAATTAAGGACCCTGCCCACCCCGGACATTCTCTCTTCCACCTTCTTCCGTCGGGAAAAAGACACAAAAGTCTGAGGTCGCGTACCAACTGACTCAAGAGCAGCTTCCTCCCTGCTGCCATCAGACCTTTGAATGGACCTACCTTGCATTCAGTTGATCTTTCTCTGCAACCTCGCTCTGACTGTAACACTACATTCTGCACCAGCTTCTTTCCTTCTCGATGGTAATTTTCCTCACTTTGTGAGCATGTGCAGTGTGTTTAATTGGATCCTGATTGTTTTGAACTCAGTTTCTCTCTGGAGTGTGTGTCAGTGCCTTGATGATGTCACAATGTTGTCTCAATCCCCTGGCCACATTCACCATTTCATCTCCTGCTGTGTCTCAAGTAGCTGTGTGTGTTTGGGACCCGCTCTTCACTCCATCTCACCATGAATTTAGGCTTGCTATTTTTCACATGTAACAAATCACATCTGCACACTCACTCCGGTATCCCAAAATCATGTCACACATTCTTAACTCTCAGATGCACGGATGAAAAGATCAAAGTGAGTGTCTGTCTTTCTTATCTCCCCCTGTTATGGTGCTGATATTTCATGTAGTGGCCGGGCTTTCAAATGTGGATTTTTAAAAAACAAAGTTCATGGACAAAGATGCAAATATCTCCCAGAGAAAGTGATCAACTTATTCATCCCAGCTACACATTCCAGCCTTTCACTAGACTGTAGATGGATACCAGATTGATATATTTCATTCAACCACACCCAAGGTGAATTATTCCAATTTCTTTATTGTCCAGGACAATATATTTACAATATCTTTCAAACAGAAATTAAACATTCCCATTTGATTTCAGGTATTAACATATTCTGTTAGTTTGTTCTTTATTGTCAATGTCAGGCTGGGGTTGTTCTCCTTGGAGTAAAGGAGGTTGAGGGGAGATTTGATCGAGGTGGACAAGATTCTGACAGATTTAGATAAGGTGGACAAAGAAAAGCTGTTCCCATTAGCTGATTGGACAAGGACGAGGGGGGACACAGATTTCAAGTTTCAGGTCAGAGATGCAGGGGGGGGCGGGGGGGGGGATGTGAGGAAGAATATTTTGATGCAGCGAATGGTAATGACCTGGAACTCGCTGCCTACGAGGGTGGAGGAAGTGGAGACAATAAACAATTACAAAGGAAATTGGATGGGCGTTTGAGGGGTATTAGACAGAAATGCTGACTAAATATCTCTGAACTTCCTAACACCCTGTCACTCTGTGATCCTTGTGAAATCTGAAACCAGGTATTCGCAACAAGTCTCAAAGAGCATCAGCCCACTGGAGGCAAACTTTGTGAGACCAGCCAGTCCAGCAGAAAGAAACCCTCCGACCCTCCCCATTGACCAACTGTGAGAATGAACAAAATGCAGTCCTGGATGTAATTGAGAGCAGAAACAATAACAGCAGAATCCAACCCGTGTGATCACACCGTGAGTTCACACCAGGGAGAGACAGTTCACCTGCTCTGTGTGTGGGAAGGAATTCACTCATTCATCTCGCCTGCTGAGCCACAATCTCACTCACGCCAATGAGATCCCCTTTAAATGCTCGGATTGTGGAAGTGGTTTCAAAAGTTCTCGGGATGTGATGATCCACCAGCACATTCACACTGAGGAGAGACCGTTCAGCTGCTAGCACTGCACAGAGAGATTTAGAACGTCATCCCACCTTAGAACCATAGAAAATCACAGCTCAGAAACGGGCCTTTTGGCCCTTCTTGTCTGTGCCGAACCATTTTTTGCCTCGTCCCACTGACCTGCACTTGGACCATGTCCCTCCACACCCCTCTCATCCATAAACCCATCCAAGTTTTTCTTAAATGTTAAAAGTGACCCCGCATTTACCACTTTATCCGGCAGCTCATTCCACACTCCCATCACTCTCTGCGTGAACACCTGCAGGAACACCAGCGAGTTCACACCAGGGAGAGACCGTTCACCTGCTCCGTGTGTGGGAAGGGATTCACTCAGTCATCCAGCCTGCGGAGACACCAGCGAGTTCACAAGTGATGACAGGGGTTGGATTCTGCTGTTATTGCTGCTGTTGATCACATCCAGGACTGAACCATGTTCATTCTGACAGTAGGTGAAGTGGGAGGGTCGGAGGGTTTCTTTCTGTTGGACTGGCCGGTCACACGACTTTGCTTCCAGTGGGTTGATGCTCTTTGAGCCTGGGAGAGCACATTTCCACTGAAAGGACATTTATTTTATCCTGGACAGTAAATAGTGTTTTTCCTCCCACTACAGGTAGATCTAAAATAAATACAGAAAGAACTGGAAAAACACAACACGTCTTGCAGCATCTGTGGAGAGAGAAACAGTGTTAATGTTTCACACTACTGGATTGGGAATCAATCTTGTGAACCTCCTCTGAACTGCTTCCAATGCATTTATATTCTTTGTTTAATAGGAGACAAAATTGTACCCTGTGTTCAAGGTGCAATCTCAGCAACGCCCTGCACAACTGAAGCAGAACATCTTTACATCTATGTTCAATTTCTCTCAGAATAAAGGATAACATTCCATTTATAAGAACTTTGATTTATTTGAACTAAGATTTATGGGGGTTCTCTTGTTTACAATAACCTCCCCAATCGTAAATCACACCAGGTTCCAGTGTCTGAACCATATGGCAAGAAAGGGTATTTTAAACGGTGAATTCAGAAAGTTTATTAACCATTAAAAATGTAACAAGACAGAAAGATAAAAAAGCAAAGTATGGATCAACAGCAAAAGGAGGAAAGCTGAACTTTAACTTCTCCATCCTTCTCAAACCAGGACATGAAGTGATGGCTCTGAAAACGTGGATAACTTGTAAAACTAACAGCTCCCAACGTCTCTCTGTAGGGCACAGTGTGAGGCACTGCTGCCTCACAGCAGAGGGTTCGAGTCCCGGCTTGGGTCACTGGCTGTGCGGAGTTTGCCCATTCTCCCCGTGTCTGTGCAGGTTTCCTCCGGGTGCTCCGGTTTCCTCCCACAGTCCGAAAGACGTGCTGGTTGGGTACATTGGCCATGCTAAATTCTTCCTCAGTTTACCCAAACAGGCGCCAGACTGTGGCGACTGGGGGATTTTCAGAGTAACTTCATTGCAATGTTAATGTAAGTCTATGTGTGACACTAATAAACAAACTATAAAAAAAGTTAACTTTTAAACACTTTTACTGAATTGGTTTCTCGAATCCCCTTTTTTATACTTTAAGAATGTAGAAAGCCATCCTCAGCTAATTGTTAGGAATTAGTGAATTGGTCTTTAACTTGTCAATAATGAAATTGATTTGGTTTTTAGCTAATTGCACACATTGTCTTAATTTTAAGACATATCTTTCTCTCAAACGATATCTCTTAGCTTGGGGTAGCCTGATAATTGGGTCGACCGATAATTGGTTCACATCAGTCATTCAATGTTGAGACATCTTGAACAGGAGCCGATTCATTCCCTCCAGTCAAGGTTAACAAGTCCTTTCATCTTTCTTTATTCTGTCAGCATGGGAAGGGAACATCTGATAATTCCCACAGCATTTTAACCATTCTTAATGTGTTTATAATTCTAAGTTATAAACTTGTGTTCAAATTTACATTTCCAGCCTTTATAACATATGTATTAATGAATCATTTATTATTTAATTGTCTCACAATTAAGGCTGTCTATTTAACTAATCTGGCTGCTTTCCAATTGTGGGAACTTCAGGGCACAAAAAAGGTAGTTAGAGTCGTAGAGGTTTACAGCATGGAAACAGGCCCTTCGGCCCAACTTGTCCATGCCGCCCAGTTTTTACCACTAAACTAGTCCTAATTGCCCTGTAATATTACTCATGATCTGTGCTTCCAAGCATTTTGAATGTGCATCTACAACAAGCAAAAACATGTGATTCATGAAAGGCCCCCCAAGGGCCACATGTAGTCTGGGCCACGGCCTATCAGGCCACTCCCGAGGATGAAGTGGTAATGTACCCAGTGTGTTGGGGGGGAATGAACTCAGAAGAATCATTCAACACTCAAACCTGATTCAATCGACAAACAGTTCATTGAGTTACGCCAGCGGGGAGAAGCCACAGGGGCTGACCACGTGCAACTCCACCCAACAAAGAATATCATCAATTCTTATCCAGTTACTCAGCCCATCCCGGCTGGACACAATCCAATCAGAATGGTGATAGATTACATACATTACATATAGGTGCAATGAAATTAGTATCTGGGCATCATGGGGCTTTGTGAGCATCTCATGAACAGATAGATGCCACCATCATGATGTTTTCCAGACCCCCTTATCTACCATCCTTGGCGTTTTCTTTGTACATAGACTGAGTTTGAAAGGGGTGGATTAAAAGTTTTCAAATGGATGTCAGCACCCTTCCTTTGTTTCAATCTAATGACCACACGGTCTGGGAACATTTCTATTTAATAATCTCTCCTTTTAAACTCTTTTCTTCAGTATCCAATTCCAGAATTTTCCTTTTCATTGTGTTGTGTCAGGAATAAATCTTTGGACCTGACAGGAAGTTTAACCCAAGATCAATCCAACACAGGATTGGTCAGAGTCGTTTCATAAGTACCATATTTTAAATAACCATTACAAATTAAAACTCTCATTCTCACATGTGAGTTTTATCCGGATTAAAATTCCTGCATGTTTAGTAAAATATCCTGGAAAGGTGTCTCTGTCCAGTAAATATGGCTCCAAGTTCATAACTTTTGAAAAAAAACATTTTATTAATTACACTTCCTTTTTTAAATGTTTGATTTAAATCACAGACAGAAAAACTCAAAGCTTGAAGCGTTCAACCCACAAATATCATCCATACACAAACAGAGAAACTTAGCATGTGCTTTACAACAACAATAACCAAAATTAATTACTTAAGCGTTCTTGTGATCCTGTTTTTAAACTTCCAAAAATGCCTTTAATCAAAGACTCAAGGGAAGGTTAACTCCCCAGAAAGATGAACCTTAACAAACTGGCAGGTATGATGTGGTAGGCATCACAGAGACGTGGTTGCAGGGGGTTCAGGACTGGCAGTTAAACATCCAGGGATTCACAACCTATCGAAAAGACAGAGAGGTGGGTAGAGGGGGCGGGGTTGCCTTGTTAATTAGAAATGAAATTAAATCAATAGCACTAAACGACATAGGGTCAGACGATGTGGAGTCTGTGTGGGTAGAGTTGAGGAACCACAAAGGCAAAAAAACCATAATGGGAGTTATGTACAGGCCTCCTGACAGTGGTCAGGACCAGGGGCACAAAATGCACCACGAAATAGAAAGGGCATGTCAGAAAGGCAAGGTCACAGTGATCATGGGGGATTTCAATATGCAGGTGGACTGGGTAAATAATGTTGCCAGTGGACCCAAAGAAAGGGAATTCATTGAATGTTTACAGGATGGCTTTTTGGAACAGCTTGTGATGGAGCCCACGAGGGAACAGGCTATTCTGGACTTAGTGTTATGTAATGAGCCAGACGTGATAAAAGATCTTAAAGTAAGGGAACACTTAGGAAGCAGTGATCATAATTCAGTCTGCAATTTGAAAGAAGGAAGGCAGAATCAGATGTGAAGGTTCTACAGTTAAATAAGGTAATTACAGGCGCATGAGGGAGGAACTGACAAAAATCGACTGGAAGCAGAGCCTAGTGGGAAAGACAGTAGAACAGCAATGGCAGGAGTTTCTGGGAGTAATTGAGGACACAGTGCAGAGGTTCATCCCAAACAAAAGAAAGGTTATCAGAGGGGGGATTAGGCAGCCATGGCTGACAAAGGAAGTCAGGGAATGCATCAAGGCAAAAGAGAGATCCTATAATGTGGCAAAGAGTAGTGGGAAGTCAGAAGATTGGGAAGGCTATAAAAACAAACAGAGGATAACAAAGAGAGAAATAAGGAAGGAGAGGATCAAATATGAAGGTAGGCTAGCCAGTAACATTAGGAATGATAGTAAAAGTTTCTTTAAATACATTAAAAACAAACGGGAGGCAAAAGTAGACATTGGGCCGCTCCAAAATGACGCTGGTAATCTAGTGATGGGAGACAAGGAAATAGCTGAGGAACTTAATAAGTACTTTGCGTCAGTCTTCACAGTAGAAGACATGAGTAATATCCCAACAATTCAGGAAAGTCGGGGCAGAGTTGAATATGGTTGCCATCACAAAGGAGAAAGTGCTAGAGAAACTAAAAGGTCTGAAAATTGATAAATCTCCGGGCCCAGATGGGCTACATCCTAGAGTTCTAAAGGAGATAGCTGAAGAAATAGTGGAGGCGTTAGTTATGATCTTTCAAAAGTCACTGGAGTCAGGGAAAGTCCCAGAGGATTGGAAAATCGCTGTTCAAGAAGGGAACAAGAAAAAAGATGGAAAATTATAGGCCAATTAGCCTAACCTCAGTTGTTGGCAAAATTCTAGAATCCATCGTTAAGGATGAGATTTCTAAATTCTTGGAAGTGCAGGGTCGGATTAGGACAAGTCAGCATGGATTTAGTAAGGGGAGGTCGTGCCTGACAAACCTGTTAGAGTTCTTTGAAGAGATAATAAATAGGTTAGACCAAGGAGAGCCAATGGATGTTATCTATCTTGACTTCCAAAAGGCCTTTGACAAGGTGCCTCACGGGAGACTGCTGAGTAAAATAAGGGCCCATGGTATTCGAGGCAAGGTACTAACATGGATTGATGATTGGCTGTCAGACAGAAGGCAGAGAGTTGGGATAAAAGGTTCTTTCTCAGAATGGCAACCGGTGACAAGTGGTGTCCCGCAGGGTTCAGTGTTGGGGCCACAGCTGTTCTCTTTATATATTAACGATCTAGATGACGGGACTGGGGGCATTCTGGCCAAGTTTGCCGATGATACAAAGATAGGTGGAGGGGCAGGTAGTATTGAGGAGGCGGGGAGGCTGTAGAAAGATTTAGACAGTTTAGGAGAGTGGTCCAAGAAGTGGCTGATGAAATTCAACGTGGGCAAGTGCGAGGTCTTGCACTTTGGAAAAAAGAATAGAGGCATGGACTATTTTCTAAACGGTGACAAAATTCATAATGCTAAAGTGCAAAGGGACTTGGGAGTCCGAGTCCAGGATTCTCTAAAGGTAAACTTGCAGGTTGAGTCTGTAATTAAGAAAGCAAATGTAATGTTGTCATTTATCTCAAGAGGCTTGGAATACAAAAGCAGGGATGTACTTCTGAGGCTTTATAAAGCACTGGTTAGGCCCCATTTGGAGTACTGTGAACAATTTTGGGCCCCACACCTCAGGAAGGACATACTGGCACTGGAGCGGGTCCAGCGGAGATTCACACGGATGATCCCAGGAATGGTAGGCCTGACATACGATGAACGTCTGAGGATCGTGGGATTATATTCATTGGAGTTTAGGAGGTTGAGGGGAGATCTAATAGAAACTTACAAGATAATGAACGGCTTAGATAGGATGGACGTAGGGAAGTTGTTTCCATTAGCAGGGGAGACTAGGACGCGGGGGCACAGCCTTAGAATAAAAGGGAGTCACTTTAGAACAGAGATGAGGAGAAATTTCTTCAGCCAGAGAGTGGTAGGTCTGTGGAATTCATTGCCACAGAGGGCTGTGGAGGCTGAGACGTTGAGCGTCTTCAAGACAGAAATTGATAAATTCTTGATTTCTCGAGGAATTAAGGGCTATGGGGAGAGAGCGGGTAAATGGAGTTGAAATCAACCATGATTGAATGGTGGAGTGGACTCGATGGGCCGAATGGCCTTACTTCCGCTCCTATGTCTTATGGTCTTATGGTCTTAATATTGAATTAGATTGTTAAAATTACAGACCAATACACCATTACAGGCTCGGAGATGCATATAAATTTCATATAAAAGGCAGGCAGTGGCGTAGTGATATTGTCGCTGGACTAGTAATCAAGAGTCCCAGGTAATACTTCAGGGACCAGGGTTCGAATCCCACCACGGCAGGTGGTGAAATCTGAATTCAATAAAAATCTGGAGTTAAAAGTCTGATGACCAGGAAACTGTTGTCGATTGTTGTAAAAAAAACCCATCTGGTTCACGAATGTGTTTAGGGAAGGAAATCTGCCGTCCTTACCTGGTCTGGCACATCTTTGACTCCAGATCCACAGCAATGTGGTTGACTCTTAAATGCCCTCTGCAATGGCCGAGCAATCCGCTCAGTTCAAGGGTAATTAGGGTGGGTACTAAATGCTGGCCAAGCCAGTGACATCCACATCACATGAATGAATTTTTAAAAAGTACTTCACTGAGTACTGGAACCATGTGAGGAATTACTCTGTCTGTATTATTGCAGCGCTGTTAATAAAGTCAGTAAAAGGCAATCTGTTGTTGGGAGCTTGATTATCAGCGGCTGAAACCACAAGGTTCAATATTTAGAGTCAATAAGATGAACAAAGGAACACATCAGAGCCCAATACTCCAGCTGGATATTCACAGGAGAAAGTCTGGTATCTAATACCTTGAGTGGAGAGAACAGAGAAAGATCCCAACTGTAAAAAACCCTCAAATTATTTATAGTTTTCTAATGTTGACAGATTTCAAGTCAGTTTCTATCACTGAAGTCAATGGAAGGTGAGAGATGGCCAAAGGTTCCAGATAGAAATGTAACTTGATGTTATCATTACCTTACATTGGTAGATTCAGGATTTTCACACAAACATTTTCAATCTTCGTACTATTTTCAGACGGTAAAGTTAAACCTGCCGTTTTACTTTGTCAGGAACAGATCCCAGTTTTACACCAATCTCTGATTTGACATCATGTTTCCAGCATTCTTCCTGACTCTAAACATAGTTGTAAAGGAGGTTCTGTTCCATATCTAGGAGCTCTAAACCATGGAAGAGAGTGGCTTTCTTACACACATCAGGATTAACCCACACATTCAGTCTTCAATATGATTAAAAGCAGAATCTAATTCTTGCAGTCATTTGTGAACTCGCTGGTGTGTCACAAGGTGTGATGACTGAGTGAATCCCTTCCCACACTCAGAGCAGGTGAATGGCCTCTCCCCAGTGTGAACTCGCTGGTGTTTCAGGAGTTGGGAAGACTGAGAGAATCTTTTCCCACATACAGAGCAGGTGAATAGCCTCTCCTTAGTATGAACTCGTTGGTGCACCAGACTGTCTGATGACTGAATGAATCCCTTAGCACACATGGAGCAGGTGAATGGCCTCTCTCCAATGTGAATTCGCTGGTGCAACAGAAGCTGGTATGACTGAATGAATCCCTTCACACTCTCAGAGGATGAATGGTCTGTTCCCAGTGTGAACCTGCTGGTGTGTCACAAGGTGGGATGTCTGAGTGAATCCCTTCCCACACACACAGCAAATAAATGGCCTCTCCTCAGTGTGAACTCGCTGGTGTGGTTGAGTGAATCCCTTTTCACACACACAGCAAGTGAATGGCCTCACCCCAATGTGATGTCGCTGGTGAATTAGCAAGTCAAATGACTGAACAAATCTCTTCCCACTCACACACAAGATGAACAGTTTCTCCCCAGTGTGAAGTCGCTGGTGTATTTGCAGATACTTCTTGCTTTTAAAGCTCTTCTCACAGTCAGAACATTGAAAAAGTCTCTGATCACTGTGTACATGTTGATGTTCAGTGAGCTGGGATGACTGAGTGAATTCGTTGCCACACACAGGCCTGGTGAATGCGCTCTCCTCAGTGTGAACTTGCTCATGAGCCAGGAGGTCACATGAGTCAGCAAATTCCTTCCCACATGTGGAACATCTGAACAGCCTCTCCTGGGTATGAACTGGCTGGTGTGTCGACAGACTGGATAACTGAGTAAATCCATCTCCACACATGGAGAAGGTGAAAGGTCCCTGCATTGATCATGTCCCAGTTCAAAAGGGAAAATTAATCCCATCCCACAGTCACCATATGTCCACGCTTTCTCCGCGATTCAATTATTCATTTGTCTCTCCAGGTTGGATGATCAGTTGGAGCCTCACACAGAACACATGTACATTTCTCCACACTGAATGGTATGATGTTTTTTCAGGCTGTTTAATGGTTAAAGTTCTTTCCACAGTCAGTTCACTGGAACACTCTCACTCGGGTGTATGTGTGTCTCGGTGCTTTTTCAGTTACACTGATGTTTAAAATCTTTCCCCACAGACAGAACAGACAAACATTTCTCCTTCCACATTCAGAGGTTGATGATATTCAGGTCCTGATGAATCAAGTGACTGTCAGATTTTGATATGATGTTTGTTCTGACTTTCCCATCTGGAACTTCTCTCCCTCGAACTCCCTGCAAAAGGAGTTTACAGAAGTTATCAGTGTAAGTACAGGACAGAAATTCAGAGCAAACAATTCTGTGCCCCACACACACTTCTCCCTCTCTGCTCATTGCTCGATTCAGTTTCTAGTCTTCTCTCTAGGTTCTCTCCCCTCCTGTCCTCAAACTGGTGACACTGGCTGTGGATCAATCCCACTCCGTCACTCTCATTCTCACAAATAATGCAGCTCACAACAACAATTTAACGAAGGGTCATCTGGACTCGAAACGTTCTAAATGTTAGCGACGCCAAGATCACAGACACCGCCACCTATTTCTGTGCAGTGAAGATCAATATCGGTCGTATAAAAACCGGCAGAAGAACAGTCCTGGCATGTTTGTAGCCTGTGCTTCATCAGAGAACTGGGCATTTATATAAAGCTGTCCCTGGAAAACTTTCTCCAGTCTCCCAGTAAGTGAAATATATTCCTGATCTGCATTCCTTATTTAACTTCAGACGAGAAGGAACAACATACTGTTAGATGTGAGTTATTGCCTGTCCGAATCTACACCAGGCACAGTTGCTGTCCAAGGACCTTTCTGATGTCCTGGTTGTGCTGTTCGGTGATTTGCTTTCTAAAGGACCATTTTTCACTTCATTGGTTAAATTCAATCCCAGACTTTTATACATTTTGTTTTTGATATAGAACCCAGTGACACAGACTCACTGCCTTGGGATCCTTTTCAGTTAACTGGCAGGATGAACAGCCCATAATGAGCGGCATTACTGCACGCCTGTCGGCATTCTCCACCTCGGCCGGCACACTATGTTCCAAGTTATTTACTGAGCTGATATCACTTGGGGTACAGTTATGAATTCTGATTTCCCAGACAGGCTCCCCATTGATTTCAACAAGGGCAGGGACAGCAATCCAAACGTTTGATATAAAAACCTGACTCTGTAAAGCTAGAAAGAAACTAATGTCTCAGATAAAGGCCCCAAAAACATTTGACTGAATGCGCTGAGGTTTATGTGCTTTTCCTGACGCTGTGCCTCACAGCATAGTAATCGGCCGTTCCATCCTCCGCGCTCATGCCGCCTATACTGAGGAACCAGACTCGTCAACAGCCATCACAAATGTTCCTGAGATTTTCCCTTTCCCAGTGCTAATTTTTTTTAGTGCTAATTACCCATCCTGGGTGCTCTGCCTATTTCTGCTGATGCAATTGCATAGTTGGTCTGATTATTCACAATCTAACTGCGCTAAACCTTCTTCTTGCACAGTTAACGGCACCAGAGACTGAGTTACTGCACATATTCCGCCTGTAAAAGTAGATAAATAAGAGTCCAAGGTTAAAGAGGAACGATATATCTGTATGTGTGCGTAAGTTTCCATTTTACAACCTGTCCATATATATATACATGGGCGGCACGGTAGCACAGTGGTTAGCACTGCTGCTTCACAGCTCCAGGGACCTGGGTTCGATTCCCGGCTTGGGTCACTGTCTGTGTGGAGTTTGCACATTCTCCTCGTGTCTGCGTGGGTTTCCTCCGGGTGCTCCGGTTTCCTCCCACTGTCCAATGATGTGCGGGTTAGGTTGATTGGCCATGCTAAAATTGCCCCTTAGTGTCCTGGGATGCATAGGTTAGAGGGATTAGCGGGTAAATATGTAGGGATATGGGGGTAGAGCCTGGGTGGGATTGTGGTCGGTGCAGACTCGATGGGCCGAATGGCCTCTTTCTGTACTGTAGGGTTTCTATGATTTCTATGATATATATATTATATACATATATACCGTGAACTATATTAAATCAGATTACAATCTATTGTCGTCAATCTGCTAAACTGTGTTAATGAACATAATTCTTCACTTACTGTCACATAGCGCCGCCAGTCTGTCTGACTGAGTATCTCAGTGAATGGGAATGGGATGATTGAGACACAATGCAGGGACCAGCCCCCCTCATCCCTTTTGGCTTCGGTGTTGGACCCACGTGACCTTCTAATGAGTATGCAGGGATTTGGTGCCCTCTGCTGGCAGATTCTGTTCACAGTAAGAAGTCTCACAACACCAGGTTAAAGTCCAATGGGTTTATTTGGTAGCAAACACCATAAGCTTTCGGAGCGCTGCTCCTTCGTCAGATGGAGTGGAAATGTGCTCTCAAACAGTGCACAGAGACACAAAATCAAGTTACAGAATACTGATTAGAATGCGAATCCCTACAGCCAACCAGGTCTTAAAGATGGAGACAATGTGGGTGGAGGGACTTGTCTGCTAATTTTTTTTTACTGCTAATTACCCATCCTGGGGGCTCTGCCTATTTCTGCATCTGCATTGTCTGCATCTTTAAGACCTGGCTGGCTGTAGGGATTCGCATTCTAATCAGTATTCTGTAACTTGATGTTGTGTCTGTTTGCAGTGTTTGAGAGCACATTTCCACTCCATCCGACGAAGGAGCAGGTCTCCGAAAGCTTATGGTGTTTGCTACCAAATAAACCTGTTGGACTTTAACCTGGTGTTGTGAGACTTCTTACTTTGTTCACCCCAGTCCAACGCCGGTATCTCCACATCAGATTCTGTTCAATCAGGTTTGGAATGGGGTCATTGAGAACATTTTGGGGCTTGTTGATTTACATACCTCACCAAATATCTTCTTCCGAGAATTCTGAATTGGAATTGGTGAGACTGAATTTTATTATTTGAAGCCAATTGGATGTCATATGATGAGGTTGGCGGCAATGAACCAATCAATAGGGGCCCGGATATGACTCAACTTCTTCCCAACTCTTGACGAAAACAATTTCAGCTTCAACCCGTTCTGGTCACATCCACTGCGAGCTCTCGGCAAACATGTCTCCCGTTACCCTATATTTATTCCTCACAGCAGCAGCTCTTTTAACTGGTAAGTTCACAAGTTGCTCAACACTGTGTTTCACATGTTTCCCTCACACTATATTATGTCGGGCAGTTCGTTCAGTGGAAGGGGGTGAGGGGAGGTGATCGGAGGATTGGCTTGATCTCAACTTCGAATAGTCATTCGGATCTCGCTGATTTCAACACTGAACACTGTTTGATGGCAGTCGACACATTTTCGAAGTTAGGCCGAGATTCAAACTTCTCTGATAACAAAAAATGATTTGACAATCACTAGACTTTCAAACACACAGACACTGAGCAATTTCCCGTTCCAGTCACAGGGAATGAAGGCGAGGAACTAATCTCGTTAGAAAGTACAGAATGTTTATGTTGGAAGTTAGAAAGATAAAAAAACAGAGTGTTGATTAACAGTGAATAGAGAAAGTTTAACATTAACAATTGAACAGACTTCTCTCCATCCCTCTCAGACCAGGACATGAAATGACCGCTCCAAAAACATGGATAACTTGTAAAACCAACAGCTCTCAACACCGCTCTGTAAACATCTCTCCCTCCACCTTTCTCAACCAAATTGCCTTCTCAAGACCACTTTTTTATACTTTAAAAATGTTAAAAAGACCATCTTAGCCCATTCCCATAAATCTTCAATTATAAACTAAAATAGACACGAGTTTCCGGGCGATTTAAAAACAAATTAACTGTCTGCTGAAAGAGTTAACTTTTCTACAGAACCTAAAGGGGTGGGGAGTGAGCAGCAAAAACTTGGCACACAATTACATCACTTTACACAAGTTTAAAACAAAACAAATCATTTTAAATTTCATCCATTAATTTTTTTGTTCTATTCCTCAACCTACTTAATTTGATCAGTTTTTGATAGGGATGGTAACTTTTGTTCTTTATAAACTGATTCACTCATTCTGTTTACTCTACATCAGCTCGAGAATCAGAACCCAGACTTTATCATCCTTATCCTTTTTCTCCTTTTGCCACCACTCCCTCTGTTTTGCGGGAGGGTCGTGGGGATTCCAATCAGAACTAATCATTTTATCATAAAAGTGAAATACTGCGGATACTGGAATCTGAAAGAAAACAGAAAATGCTGGAAAATCTCCGCAGGTCTGACAGTATCTGTGGAGAGAGAATAGAGTCAATGTTTCAAGTCTGGATGTCCCTTTATAAGAGCTCTTATGAAGTGTCATCCAGACTCGAAAGATTGGCTCTATTCTCTAATCAGTTTAATCGATAAGTTTCTTGTTCTTAGTTTCCAAATGGCAGGAAGAGACCTGTCCGGTCCCCACTTGAGCTCTGATTTTTCGCTGGCCATGCTTGGGTAGGATTATAACCATTAGAATCTACTCTCAGAGGTCTGCTTTTCAGTCCAGTGCTACTTGGAGTATACCGTCACTTCACTGACTAATGGGTCACAAGTCCCTCACAGTTCTTATCACAAATTTATGATAAAATAATTTAAACATGCCTGAAAACGCTTCTTCACCTCTTAGTCAGCTTCCTACCCCCGTTTGTTCATTAGTCAGACCCCTTTTTCACAGATTCCAGGATCTCAGCTGCTGAACACCAGTCGGTCCTGCAATAATCTCATAGAATCTCTACAGTGCAGTAGGAGGCCATTCGGCCCATCAAGTATGCACCAACCACAATCCCACCGACCCTATCCCCATTACCCCATGCATTTACCCCAGCTAGTCCCCCTGACACGAAGGGGCAATTTAGCATGGCCAATCCACCTAACCTGCACTTCTTTGGAGTGTGGAAGGAAACCGGAGCACCCGGAGGAAACCTACACAGACATGGGGAGAATGTGCAAACTCCACACAGGCAGTGGCCCAAGCTGGGAATTGAACTCGGGTCCCTGGCGCTGTGAGGCAGCAGTGCTAACCACTGTGCCACATGCCGCCCCAGTTTAATTCTAAGTCATTCTGAGTAAATATTCTCACCAGCTCCTCTGTTGGGGCCCTACTAAGCAGCTTTAATGGTCTGTGATTGCAGAAACTGAGCAGTCACAGGAATGTGGTCAAGATAGTCCAGTCCCAGAATGCCTCACATTCAATCTGCTGTCCTTCAATTATAACAGAATATGTGGCTGTATGTAGCTGCCTCGGCCATGGTCAACCCCAACACTGCCTTCTTGAACTGTTATAATGCCTGAGGTGTAGGTACACCCACAGTGCTGTTAGGGAGGGATTTCCAGCTACACATTCCAGACTTTCACTGGACTGTAGGTGGATACCAGATTGACATATTCCATTCAACCACACCCAAGGTGAGTTATTCCAATTCCTTTATTGTCCAGGACAAGATATTCACAATATCTTTAAAACAGGAATTAAACATTCCCATTTGGTTTCAGGTCTTAACATATTCTGTTAGTTTGTTCTTTATTGTTAATGTCAGGCTGGGGTTGGTCCTCTTGGAGCAAAGGAGGTTGAGGGGAGATTTGATAGAGGTGGACAAGATTCTGACAGGTTTAGATAAGGTGGACAAAGAACAGCTGTTCCCATTAGCTGATGGGACATGGACGAGGGGGACACAGATTTAAAGTTTCAGGTCAGAGATGTAGGGAGGGATGTGAGGAAGAATATTTTGATGCAGCGAATGGTAATGACCTGGAACTCGCTGCCTCGGAGGATGGAGGAAATGGAGACAATAAACAATTACAAAGGAAATTGGATGGGCATCTGGGGGAGTTTCAAACAGAAATGCTGACTAAATATCTCTGAACTTCCTCACACCCGGTCACTCTGTGATCCGTATGAAATTTAAAACAAGGTATTCGCAACAAGACTCAAAGAACATCAGCTCACTGGAGGCAAAGTTGTGAGACCGGCCAGTCCAGCAGAAAGAAACCCTCTGACCCTCCCCATTGTCTAACTGTGAGAATGAACAAAATGCAGTCCTGGATGTAATTGAGAGCAGAAACAATAACAGCAGAATCCAACCCCTGTGAACTTGTTGGTGCCTCAGCAGCTGTGATGAAATTCTGAACACTTTTTATACACTGAGCAGGTGGACAGTTTCTCCCCAGTGTAACTTCACTGATGTCTCTCAACAGGTGGAATAACTGAGTGAATTCCTTCCCACACTGAGAGCAGGTGAATGGTCTCTCCCCATGTGAATTTGCTGGTGTCTCTGCAGGTTGGACAACTGACTGAAACCCTTCCCACACTGAGAGCAAGTAAATGGCCTCTCCCCAGTATGAACTCGCTGGTGTCTCCGCAGGTGGGATGACTGAGTGAATCTCTTCCCACACTGAGAGCAGGTGAACGGCCTCTCTCCAGTGTGAACTCGCTGGTGTTTCTGCTGGGTGGATAACTGACTGAAACCCTTCCCACACTGAGAGCAAGTAAATGGCCTCTCCCCAGTGTGAACTCGCTGGTGTGTCCGCAGCTCGGATGACCGAGTGAATCTCTTCCCACACTGAGAGCAGGTGAATGGCCTCTCCCCAGTGTGAACTCGCTGGTGTGTCTGCAGGTCGGATGACCGAGTTAATCCCTTCCCACACTGAGAGCAGGTGAATGGCCTCTCCCCGGTGTGAACTCGCTGATGTGTCCGCAGGTCGGATGACCGAGTGAATCTCTTCCCACAACGAGAGCAGATGAATGGCCTCTCCCCAGTATGAATTCGCATGTGTGTCCATAGATTGGATAACTGGTTGAATCCCTTCCTACACCGAGAGCAGGTGAACGGTCTCTCCCCAGTGTGAATTCGCTGGTGTCTCTGCAAAGTGGATAACACAGTGAATCCCTTTCCACACTGAGAGCAGGTGAACGGTCTCTCTCCGGTGTGAACTCGCTTGTGTGACTGCAGGCTGGGCAACAGAGCGAATCCCTCCCCACACTGAGAGCAGATGAATGGCCTCTCCCCAGTGTGGCTGCGCCGATGAGCATCCAGCAGAGAGGGAGCTCTGTATCTCTTCCCACAGTCCGCACATTTCCATGGTTTCTCCATGGTGCAGGTGTCCTTGCCTCTCTCTTGGGTGGCCAATCAGTTGAAGCCTTGTCCACACACAGAACACGGGTACAGTCTCTCCCTGCTGTGAATGGTGTGATATTTATTCAGGCTGTGTAACTGGTTAAAGCTCTTTAGTCAGGGCTCTGGAACACACTCACTGGGGTGTGGCAGTGTGTTGCTGCTTTTCCACTCACTGATGGCCGAAGTCTTTTCAAATCCAAGTGGAAGGTTTAATCTGAAGCTCAGTGGACAACTTCCGCATTGAGACGTCACAATGGAGCGCTGCCTGAATCAGCCAATAGGAATTACTCGGTTCCGCAGTGACGTGTCGGGGTTCCATGGCGCAGGCCCGGCTCGCGGACCCGGGAGTCCCGCCCTCACCCATTGTTCCTCCTCCCCCGACACCTCCTCCAGCCACGGTTTCCAGGCAACCGGCTGGCGGCTCCGGCCAGAGCGAGAAGCCGCACGGTGATCTCCCCCTCCCTGCGGCGGCTGCTGCTTCAAAAAGAGATCGAGAGCGACCGCTGGCGGCAGCCGCACTGCGCCTGCTCCGGACAGCTCGGCTCAGCAGCGCTCTCTGCGCCTGCTCCGGACAGCTGGGCTCAGCAGCGCTCTCTGCGCCTGCTCCGGACAGCTCGGCTCAGCAGCGCTCTCTGCGCCTGCTCCGGACAGCTGGGCTCAGCAGCGCTCTCTGCGCCTGCTCCGGACAGCTCGGCTCAGCAGCGCTCTCTGCGCCTGCTCCGGCAGCTCGGCTCAGCAGCGCTCTCTGCGCCTGCTCCGGACAGCTCGGCTCAGCAGCACTCTCTGCGCCTGCGTGCTGGGCTGCCAGCTGAGGGAGTGGGGGAGGGGACTTTGGAAAATCTCTTCCCATCATTTTCTTCCAAGTCCCGCAGTTTGATTTGAAACAGAACAGCTTCTGTTTGTAGCTTCACCACAGACTCCAACTTCACCACAGACTCAAACTTCACCACAGACTCAAACTTCACCACAGACTCAAACTTCACACACAGACTCAAACTTCACCACAGACTCAAACTTCACCACAGACTCAAACTTCACCACAGACTCAAACTTCACCACAGACTCCAACTTCACACACAGACTCAAACTTCACACACAGACTCAAACTTCACCACAGACTCAAACTTCACACACAGACTCAAACTTCACACACAGACTCAAACTTCACCACAGACTCAAACTTCACCGCAGACTCAAACTTCACCACAGACTCAAACTTCACACACAGACTCAAACTTCACACACAGACTCAAACTTCACCACAGACTCAAACTTCACCGCAGACTCAAACTTCACCACAGACTCAAACTTCACACACAGACTCAAACTTCATCCTCTGGACAACATCGTATTTCTCATTTTATGTTTTTAAGTTTCCTTTGTACTTTGATTTCTGTTCGGGCTGTTCCCCCTCCTTTTTGGGGAGCTGCCCCTTTTACTTTGTCCTGATTTAATCTGAGTTTGTTTACTTGGTTTGACCGAAAAAGAGGACAACATCTGTGAGGAAAACACTTTCTTTCCCCCCCCTCGGAAATACAGAGACAGAGAAATTCTCTGGAACTGGAATTAGAGCCAAATATACTGAGGGGGAAATGTTTGTGATTTTGTGGAACCTGTTTTTATTGTCTGAGCTTTTTAAAGTGTAATTTATCTTGTCTATTCAAATACTGTTTCTTAATGAATGATTCAGTGATGTTAATTTTAGATTAATTTTGAAAGTAAAAATGTTTAAAAATGAAACATTGTCTTTTAGTTTATTCCATTGGGATTTGTGGGAATTTGTTTATTATAAGGTGACCATGAAGATCGTAACAACATTGATATGTCTGGTGTTGTTATATGGTGCATATGATGTGGAGATGCCAGTGTTGGACTGGGGTGGGCACAGTAAGAAGTCTCACAACACCTGGTTAAAGTCCGACAGGTTTATTTGGAATCACGAGCTTTCAGAGCGCTGCTCCTTCTCACCTGATGAAGGGGCAGCGCTCTGAAAGCTCGTGATTCCAAATAAACCTGTTGGACTTTAACCTGGTGTTGTGAGACATAGAACATAGAACATTACAGCGCAGAACAGGCCCTTCGGCCCACGATGTTGCACCGACCAGTTAAAAAAAAAAACTGTGACCCTCCAACCTAAACCAATTTCTTTTCGTCCATGAACCTATCTACGGATCTCTTAAACGCCCCCAAACTAGGCGCATTTACTACTGATGCTGGCAGGGCATTCCAATCCCTCACCACCCTCTGGGTAAAGAACCTACCCCTGACATCGGTTCTATAACTACCCCCCCTCAATTTAAAGCCATGCCCCCTCGTGCTGGATTTCTCCATCAGAGGAAAAAGGCTATCACTATCCACCCTATCTAAACCTCTAATCATCTTATATGTTTCAATAAGATCCCCTCTTAGCCGCCGCCTTTCCAGCGAAAACAATCCCAAATCCCTCAGCCTCTCCTCATAGGATCTCCCCTCCATACCAGGCAACATCCTGGTAAACCTCCTCTGCACCCTCTCCAAAGCCTCCACATCCTTCCTGTAATGTGGGGACCAGAACTGCACACAGTACTCCAAGTGCGGCCGCACCAGAGTTGTGTACAGTTGCAACATAACGCTACGACTCCTAAATTCAATCCCCCTACCAATAAACGCCAAGACACCATATGCCTTCTTAACAACCTTATCTACTTGATTCCCAACTTTCAGGGATCTATGCACACATACACCTAGATCCCTCTGCTCCTCCACACTATTCAAAGTCCTCCCGTTAGCCCTATACTCAACACATCTGTTATTCCTACCAAAGTGAATTACCTCACACTTCTCCGCATTAAACTCCATCCGCCACCTCTCGGCCCAACTTTGCAACCTGTCTAAGTCTTCCTGCAAACTACGACACCCTTCCTCACTGTCTACCACACCACCGACTTTGGTGTCATCAGCAAATTTGCTAATCCACCCAACTATACCCTCATCCAGATCATTAATAAATATTACAAACAGCAGTGGCCCCAAAACAGATCCCTGAGGTACACCACTTGTAACCGCACTCCATGATGAATATTTACTATCAACCACCACCCTCTGTTTCCTATCCGCTAGCCAATTCCTGATCCAATTTCCTAGATCACCCCCAATCCCATACATCTGCATTTTCTGCAGAAGCCTACCATGGTGAACCTTATCAAACGCCTTACTAAAATCCATATATACCACGTCCACTGCCTTGCCCCCATCCACCTCCTTGGTCACTTTCTCAAAAAACTCAATAAGGTTAGTAAGGCACGACCTACCTGCCACAAAACCATGCTGACTATCACCTATCAATTCATTACTCTCCAAATAACTATAAATCCTATCCCTTATAATTTTTTCCAACATCTTGCCGACAACAGAAGTGAGACTCACCGGTCTATAATTCCCGGGGAAGTCTCTGTTCCCCTTCTTAAACAATGGGACAACATTCGCTAACCTCCAATCTTCTGGTACTATACCAGAGGCCAACGACGACCTGAAGATCAGCGCCAGAGGCTCTGCAATCACTTCTCTTGCCTCCCAGAGAATCCTTGGATAAATCCCATCCGGACCAGGGGATTTATCTATTTTCAGACCCTCCAGAATATCCTGCACATCCTCCTTATCAACTGTAATACTGTCTATTCTACTCCCTTGCAACCCAGTGTCCTCCTCAGCTATATTCATGTCCCCTTGCGTGAACACCGAAGAGAAATATTGGTTCAATGCTTCACCAATCTCCTCCGGTTCCACACATAACTTCCCTCTGCCATCTATAACTGGCCCTAAACTTGCCCTAACCAACCTTCTGTTCTTGACATACCTATAGAACGCCTTAGGATTCTCTTTAACCCTATCCGCCAAAGTCTTCTCATGTCCCCTTTTAGCCCTTCTAAGCTCGCTCTTCAACTCCCTCTTAGCCAATCTAAAGCTTTCTAGTGCACTACCCGAGTGCTCACGTCTCATCCGAACATAAGCCTCCTTTTTCTTTTTAACCAACAACGAAACTTTTTTGGTGCACCACGGTTCCCTAGCCCTACCAATTCCTCCTTGCCTGACAGGGACATACCTATCACAGACTCGCAGTAGCTGCTCCTTGAAAAAACTCCACATGTCGGACGTTCCCAGTCCCTGTAATCTCCTAGTCCAACCTATGTTTCCTAATTCTCTCCTAATAGCCTCATAATTACCCTTCCCCCAGCTAAAACCACTGGCCCGAGGTTCATGCCTATCCCTTTCCATCACTAAGGTGAACGTAACCGAATTGTGGTCACTATCACCAAAATGCACACCAACTTCCAAGTCTAGCACCTGGTCTGGCTCATTTCCCAGCACCAGATCCAATATAGCCTCACCTCTAGTTGGCCTGTCTACATACTGAGTCAAAAAACCTTCCTGCACGCTTTGAACAAAAACTGACCCCTCTAACGAGCTAGAGCTATAACAATTCCAGTCAATATTAGTCAAGTTAAAATCCCCCATAACAATTGCCCTATTACTTTCACTCCTAAGCAGGATTGACTCCGCAATCCTTTCCTCAACCTCTCTAGAACTTTTAGGAGGTCTATAAAAGACTCCCAACAGGGTGACCTCTCCTCTCCTATTTCTAATCTCCGCCCATACTACCTCAACAGATAAGTCCTCATCAAACCTCCTCTCTGACACTGTGATACAATCTCTGACCAATAATGCTACCCCTCCCCCTCTTCTACCTCCTTCCCTAGACTTCTTACTATATGGTGCATATTAGGTACGTTATTTATGGATTTGTATTAGTTGATTTTGTTTAATTCCAGAATAGTATTGTAACCACACTGTATATTTTCCAGTCAAAGAGTCAGCAGAGCACAAGATAAATCAATTCAGCAGCTTGAGTCCATGCCAAGTCTCTGTCGGGGAATCCACTCAGTGCCATTTTTCCTCGATATTCCTGTTCCCCAGTACGTTTAATTCCTTCAAGTGCCCGACCAATTTTATTTTGAAATCACTGGTCGTCTCCACTTCCACCACTCTCATCGTCAGTGAGTTCCAGAACATGATTGCTTGCTCCCTAAGTCAAGTTCTTCCGCACCCATCTGTATCTCTAATCATGTAATAGAGTTCTGAATATTGCATACATTTTTAGTCCACTAAATATGCTAATTTTTTATATGCTTAGACACGAGCCTGTGTGAAGATTTCAGGAATATGTGTCCTGTACATGAAACAGTCAGCACGGATCTGTCGATTAGGACGAATCAGCACCCTCAGGACAATGTCTATTTCAGGTCCAGCAAAGTGAGAATGGAGGGAGAGTGTTTGGGATGGAGATTTACAAATTTTCAAGAATGAGAGGAAAGAATGTTCCACAGAAACTAGAATTGTCTGTTCTGAGTTTTTATCCTGTACTGACAGCAATGATTTTTGTGAATTTCTTTCACAGGCTATTAGAAGGGGAGAATTTACAGACACAAATCTCAACAAACATGACGTTAGGATCTGACAGAGTCACACAATTATTCAGGATCTGAATACCATCGGCATTTGAAACTGGAATGGGAAATGTTTGTCTGTTCCTTCAAACTGTTTAAACATCAGTGTGACTGGAAAATCACTGAGACACATTCACTCGAGTGAGAGTATTCCAGTGAACTGACTGTGGAAAGAGCTTTAACCAGTTACACAGCCTGGAAAAGATTGAAGGATTCACAGTGAGGAGAGAGACCATGTATGTGTTATCTATGGGATCAAACCTTCATCTGAACCTGCAAATGTACAAAGACACGCAGACCATGGAAATGTAGGGACTGTGGGAAGGGATTCAATTGTCCCTCGAAACTGGAAACCCTTCGATGCAGCCACACTGTGGAGACACTGTTCACCTGCTCTGAGTTTGGAAGGGGATTTCGTGATTCATCCACCCTGAGGAATCACCAGCGACTTCACATCAGGGAGAGGCCATTCACCTGCTCTGAGTGTGGGAAGAAATTCAGCGATCCGTCTGCCCTGCTGACACACCAGCGGGTTCACAATGGGGAGAGACCATTCACCTGTTGTGTGTGTGGAAAGGGATTCACTCAGTCATCTACCCTGCAGAACCACCAGCGATTTCACACGGGTGAGGGACTGTCCCCCTGCTCAGAGCGTGGGAAGGGATTCACTCACTCATCCCTCCCGCTGACAAACCAACGCATTCACACTGGGCCGAGGCCATTCATCTGCTCCGAGTGTGGGAAGGGATTCACTCAATTATCTAGTCTGCTGAGAACAAACGATTACACACTGGGAAAAGGCCATTCATCTGATGTGTGTGTGGGAAGTGACTCAGTCAATCATCCAGTCTGCTGGAATACTGAGGCACCTCCCCCAATAAGAAACCTGTTCAATGCTCTGACTGTGGGAGCTGCTTTAAAACCTGAGCCTACCTGAGGGTCGACCAGCGCATTCACACTGAGGAGACCCCGTTCAGGCGCTCTCACTGTGTAAAGAGGTTTAGAACATCATCTGACCTACTGAAACATCAGGGAATTCACACTGGGGAGAGACCCTGATCATTCCCATTCACTTTCAGCGATTTCTCATAAAACCTACCAAATTGGAAGCTTCTGCCTGAAATTTTATTTTCCCTTCATTTCCAAACTGAGACCATTCACCTGTTCAGTGTGTGGGAAAGGATTCACTTGTTCAACCAAGCTGCTGAGACACCATGGCAGTCACACCGATTAGTGATCTTTTGGATTCTCTGCCTGTGGGTGTTAACTATATCAATAGAGGTTAAATTTATTCAAATGGAGGGCATTGATTAGACAGTTATAATGAGCAGGTACAAAGTGGGACTCACTAATATAACTTGGAGTCAGAGTTGAACCTGTAATGTTTGATTCTGTGAATAAATCTAGACCAAATAAAGATTGACTCCGCCCCAAGGCTGTCAGGATTATAACATGGTAACAGAAAATGCTTGTCTCATGGTGAAGGTTGGAAACTAAAAGAAAGTATATTTCAGACAGAAGCTTCCAATCCCAGCAGCTTTTGTGAGAAATGACTGAAAGGCAGTGGGAATTGTCAGGGTCTGATTACCTGCTGATGCTCTCGGAGTCTGAACCTTACAACCAGTGGAAGAATGAAATGGCGATGTGGACACGGGTTACATCCCGATCAAGGAGGAAACAAGATCTGGCCTTGGCATCGTCACTTCCTAACACAAGGATAATCAGCAACAAAGCATTTTCTGATCAGCCAAACTGCAAGTTGATACCTGCACTGGCACGGATGATTCATGTAAAGAATTCACTTCAGGTGGTTGGAGGGTAGAATCCCTGTCAATTGGTCTATGGGAGAAATCCCTAATTCCCCTCTGTGCCGGGCGATCGCCCTCCTGCTTTAAAGGGATACAATTAGTTCCATTTTCAGTCATCAATTATCTGATTGTTCCATGAAAAGAATTGCTCGAAGCAACAAATTATTGGAGATACCAGAAGAGGGTTTCTTCATGTGTAACGTTTGGACTGAAGAAGAAAAACCATCTTTTTCTTCGATTTGTTTTGCAACACTGTGAATTTTTGCGATCCCGGTCAGGACTGTTAACGTTTGCAGAGAAATTCGAACACCCGGTGATTAACTGAAAGAATTACATCACAAGATTCCACATTGTTAAACAAAAACAAACTTTACTGTATGTTTAAATAAAATTTAAAAAGACAACACTACAAATTGAATACAATAAAGATTTATGATATAAACCTAGTTCTGTTTTTTTACCTCACCCCAAGAGTTTCTTTATACTTAATATCTTGAAGTTTCATTCACTTCTGTTCCTCGGACCATCCCAAAGGTATGTCAAAGCTCTCAATTCACTTTAATTCTCCCCAGTACTTCAGATCTTCTCCAAGCTCCAAGAGTTTATGGGAGTCCATCCATTATCTTTTCATTAAACAAGCCTCCAATTTTCCTTTAAGCTCTCAAACTGTGGACTCCTCAGTCCAAACATGAGCTTCACTGCATTCTTGCTGAGGGATTTAAATGTTGGAAACACCCCTGGTTTCTAATGGTCCTCTCAGCTTCTAGTCCCACAGCTGGTTCACAGCTCCTGATCCCACAACTGGTGGCTTCCAAGCTAACTGCAGACTGTCCGCTGTCTATCTGTGGAACCAGGTCATTGATTGGAAAGGACTCAAAAGGTTACGGGGAAAAGGCAGGAGAATGGGATTGAGATTTATCAGCCATGATCGAATGGCACAGCAGATTCGATGGGCCGAATAGCCTAATTCTGCTCCTATATCTTATGGTCTAATTCTAACCAAGGCTCCACCCTGAATCACATATCCCCATGGTAACAGAGACCAGGTGGAATGTCCGACAGATATTTTGCTTCAAAACTAAACCCTTTTTCCCTGAGCTCTGCATGAAGAATTCACCGAACAAAAACAGTACAATAATTGTCAGACCCAATGTCTCCAGCTAAAAGATCCAGCTGACCTTTTACAGTTCTTACCTCTCGAGTTTTGACTTCTTAAACCAACATGGGCCATGCTTTGTGACTGCGAATTCCCTGAGGGTGTTTTCATCAGATTCTCAATCCAGGTTTTCCATTTTTTAAAAGCAATTCTTGCAACTAATTCATATTTCTAAAACATAGGAATTATAAAATTAGATTTCTGTAACAAAAACAGGAAAAAATGAAAATGTATCACCTTCATAATATCCCATTTAGAATATTACAATATACAACATGCTGTATATCTTAACAACAGCCATGATCTTATTGAATGGCGGAGCAGGCTCGAAGGGCCAAATGGCCAACTCCTGTTCCTAAATCCACTGTTTTCCTATGTTGATCTATCTTATAACCTGCAACAGACATAATAATCCCTCCATTGTCCACTTCACATTCACAAGTCCAGCTTGGTAACAGCACACTGCTGGGTTCCATGTCCAGGAATTCAGTCCACTGAAGATGGAAATTACTGCTTGCAGTCTTTTCTGACGGTTTTCTTCTTACAATAATTATAATCCAAAGTTCCTCCTGCAAAAGGAGAGTCTTCATTGCTGTTCAGTTGTGAATTTTCAAGTTCTATTTTGAAAACAGTCTGTACAGAGTTCACATTTTGAAATTCATTTTCTTCCATGTTTGTAGTTCCTCCATTGTTTAAATCCAGAGACAATATTCCAGTCAATTCCACATTGAAATCGACTTCTTCTTGCTCAGTTATAGCTGATTCCTTTATTGTCCAGGACAATATATTCACAATCTCTTTAAAACAGGAATTAAACATTCCCATTTGATTCCAGACAGTAACATATTCTGTTGGTTTGTTCTTTATTGTCAATGTCAGGCTGGGGTTCTCCTTGGAGCAAAGGAGGTTGAGGGGAGATTTGATAGAGGTGGACAAGATTCTGAAAGGTTTAGATAAGGTGGACAAAGAAAAGCTGTTCCCATTAGCTGAAGGGACAAGGACGAGGGGGACACAGATTTCTTGTTTTGGGTCAGAGATGCAAGCGGGGAGGGGAGATGTGAGGAAGAATATTCTGATGCAGCAAATGGTAATGACCTGAAACTCGCTGCCTACGAGGGTGGAGGAAGTGGAGACAATAAACAATTACAAAGGAAATTGGATGAGCATTTGGGATGTTCCAAACAGAACGAAGAACAAAGAAAATTTTGTTTTCTCAAAGAAAACAAAAAAAACAAAAAAAAAACAAAGAAAATCCATCAAGACATCATTTGACTGAGTTTGGCAGAAAGGGACCGACACAGGGTTGGAGTCGGTGGGATTTGGCGGGGGGGAACTCTCCACCGGTTGGGGATATACCAGGTACAGACGAGGATGGCTGTGGTTGTTGGAGGTCAGTCATCACTGCAAGGGTCACTGCAGGGTTCATCTAAAACTCTGCTGGCCATGTTTAAACTCACATTAAGTGTTATTCCACTATCACCCTCGTGCACGATGATCCACCCAGTAAAGCAACAACTTAATATTAAAATTCTCATCCTTGGTTTCAAATCACTCCATGACCTTGCCTGTCCCAATATCTATAATCTCCGATAAGCCCCACAAACCTCAATATATGACACTGCTCTAATTCTGGTCTTTAGTTTGTCCCTGACCTTGCTTCACCATTGCAAGCTCTACCTTCAGTTGCTTAGGCTCCAACCTCTGGAATATCATCCCGACACGTCTCCAACTCTCCACCTCGCTTTACTCCTTTAACACACCACTTAAAATCGACCACTTTGATCAAACTTTTGGTCATCTAACCTAATATCTTCTTTGTGGCTCAATATCATACTTTATTTTACAATGCTCCCTGGATATTTTATTATTTCAAGGCGCTATATAAATATATTTTGTTGTTCCTCATGTCTCCTGGGCCTAATCATTTTCAGCGGCTTCATTAATTACCGTCTCCCCACCGTAGGGTGGGAAACAGGGATGTTCACTGATGATTGCAGTGTATATTACCATTCACAACTCTGAATACTGATGCTGCCCGCATGCAGCGCAGGACCAGGACAACATTCAGGTTGGAGCTGATTGTCAATTCATATTGATACCACATAATTATCAGGAAATATCTACTTCCAGCAAGAAAATCTAACCATCTTCCCTTAATATTCAATGGCATTACCATCAGTGAATGTCCCACCAGCAATAACTTTGGGGTTACCATTGACCAGTCATTTAAATACTGAGGTTACAAGAGCAGATCAGAGGTTGGGAGTTTTGTGGCAGGTTACTCACTTAATGACTCCCCAAAGGCTTGCCATGATTCACAAGGTATAAACCAGGAGTACGGTGGAATATTCCCTACCTGGATGAGTGTATCTGCAACAATTTTGTAGATCCTGTCCAGGACAAAGTAGCTCGCCTGATCAGCATCTCAAATACCACCTTAAACATTCACTCTCCACCATTAGCCCACAATGGTGGCAGTGTATCCCACATATTAGATGCACTGCAAGAAATCACCAAGGCTGTTTTCACAGCATTTTTGAAGTCGGAAAATATACCTCTATAGGCTGGTATGAGTCAAAATACAGTCATGCTTTATTCTCATAAGCTTATGGGAGAACTTGACCCCTTGAAAGCGGAAGCCAAAGTTCTCTCTGAACACAAGAAGCGTGGATATTTATACATCAGGGTTCCCAATACAAGTCATGAAGCAAAGTCCAGTTAACAGTCCTTGATCATAAATTATAGTTGCTTTAACAGCTTCTGATAGTCTCTGGATCATGGTTAGAGACCATCTGGTATCCTTGGGTCATAAAGCACAATTCTCCTGGTAGTCGAAGCCAAGGTGTCACCTCTGGTCCCCTGCTCTTCCCGCAGCGTTTCCTTTGAAGTGACTGAGTGCAACTGTTCCAGTGGGAGTCCTCCTTCAAACGGCCATTCTCGCACTCTACCATTTGCTTCCTTTGTTTAAATCATACACAAGCCTATGAGAAAGAAAGACTTATCCCCTAACATCTATATTTAACTGTCTGTTTTATCAGAATGATATAAACAAGCGAGGGAACCATGAACAAATGGCTTATACTAAAAGTAAAAGATGAAAGACATGAACAAATGGCTTATATTACTACCAGGAGCAATATAAACAAAAAGGAGGCGAGCCACAAGGAAGGGCTATGTTTGTGATACATTCCAGGTACAAAGTTCAACCTTTTAGGCACAAAATACATTGAGTACAATAAACATTAACCCTTTCCCTTCTTCAATGTTCCAAACCCTATCTTCTACCACTTGAAAAACAAGTGCAGCCAGCGTATGGGAATGCCACCATCTGTAAATTGTACTCCACATCACACACCATTCTGACTTGAAAATCAATCACCATTCCTTCTCTGTCACTGCATCAAATTCCTGGAACTCCCTAACAGCGTTGTGGGTATACCTACACCAGATGGATTGCCGCGATTCAAGAAAGTGGCTCATTTTCTTCACAAGGGCAATCAGTGATGCGCAATGAATGTTGGCCTTGCCAGTCACATTCACATCCCCTGAAAGAATAAAACAAAATCCTCATCCCTGGTATCATTCTCAGTCATGAGTACTGCAATTATCAATGAACAGCTCCGCTTTCGACTTTATGATGGGGGGAGGGTCATTGGTGGAGCAATGTCAAGACACATCTTAAAGTCACTATCGTATCTGCTTCCACTACCTTCCCCGGCAACGAGTTCCAGGCACCCACCATCCTCAGTGTAAAAAACCTGCCTCGTACATCTCCTTTAAACCTTGCCCCTCACACCTTAAACCTATGCCCCTGGTAACTGACTCTTCCACCGTGGGAAAAAGCTTCTGATTATCCACTCTGTCCATGCCCCTCATAATCTTGTAGACTTCTATCAGGTTGCCCTCCTCAACCTCCGTTGTTCCAGTGAGAACAAACCACGTTTCTCCAACTTCTCCTCATAGCTAATGCCCTCCACACCAGGCAACATCCTGATAAATATTTTCCGTACCCTCTCCAAAGCCTCCACATCCTTCTGGTAGTGTGGTGACCAGAATTGAACACTAGATTCCAAGTGCGGTTTAACTCAGGTTCTATAAAGCTGCAACATGACTTGCCAATTTTTAAACTCAATGCCCCGGCCGATGAAGGCAAGCATGCCGTATGCCTTCTTGACTATCTTCCCCACCTGCATTGCCACTTTCAATGACCTGTGTACCTGTACACCCAGGTCCCTCTGCCTATCAATACTCTGAAGGGTTCTGCCATTTACTGTATATTTCCCATCTGTATTAGACCTTCCAAAATGCATTACCTCACATTTGTCCAGATTAAACTTCATCTGCCATCTCTTCGCCCAAGTCTCCAACTGATCTATATCCTGCTGTATCCTCTGCCGGTCCCCATCGCTATCCGCAATTCCACCAACCTTTGTGCCATCCACAAACTTACCAATCAAGCCAGTTACATTTTCCTCCAAATCATTTATATATATTACAAACATCAAAAGTCCCAGCACTGATCCCTGAGGAACGTCACTTGTCACAGCCCTCCATTCAGAAATGTACCTTTGCACTGCCAACCTCTGTTTTCTTCTGACAAAATATCTCAAAACTTCCTAACACCCTGTCACTCTGTGATCCTTGTGACATTTGAAACCAGGTATTCACAAAAAGACTCAAAGAGCATCAGCGCCCTGGAGGCTGAGACCAGCCAGTCCAGCACAAAGAAACCCTCTGACCCTTCCCATTGACCAACTGTGAGAATGAACAAAATGCAGTCCTGGATGTAATTGAGAGCAGAAACAATAACAGCAGAATCCAACCTCTGGAATCACTCGTGAACTTGTTGATGTCTCAGCAGCTGGGATGAAACTCTGAATCCCTTCCCACACTGAGAGCAGGTGAACGGCCTCTCCCCAGTGTGAACTCGCTGGTGTGTCTGTAGGTCAGATGAGTTTGTGAATCCCTTCCCACACTGAGAGCAGATGAATGGTCTCTCCCCAGTGTGGACTCGCTGGTGTATCCTCAGGTGGGATGACCGAATGAATCCCTTCCCACACTGAGAGCAGGTGAACGGTCTCTCCCCAGTGTGAACTCGCTGGTGTCTCTGCAGGTGGGATGATCGAGTGAATCCCTCCCCACATTGAGAGCAGGTAAATGGCCTCTCTCCAGTGTGAACTCGCTGGTGTGACTGCAGGTTGGATGACCAAGTGAATCCCTCCCCACACTGAGAGCAGGTGAATGGCCTCTCCCCTGTGTGAACTCGCTGGTGTGTCTGCAGGCTGGATAACTGAGTGAATCCCTTCCCACACTGAGAGCAGGTGAACGGCCTCTCTCCAGTGTGAACTCGCTGGTGTCTCTGCAGGCTGGATAACTCAGTGAATCCCTTCCCACACTGAGAGCAGGTGAATGGCCTCTCCCCAGTGTGAACTCGCTGGTGTGTCTGCAGGCTGGATAACTGAGTGAATCCCTTCCCACACTGAGAGCAGGTGAACGGCCTCTCCCCAGTGTGAACTCGCTGGTGTGTCCGCAGGTGGGATAACCGAGTGAATCCCTTCCCACACTGAGAGCAGGTGAATGGCCTCTCCCCAGTGTGAACTCGCTGGTGTGTCCATAAGCTGGATAACTGATTAAATCCCTTCTCACACTGAGAGCAGGTGAATGGCCTCTCCCCAGTGTGGCTGCGCCGATGAACTTCCAGCTCTGATGGGACTCTGTATCCCTTCCCACAGTCCACACATTTCCATGGTTTCTCCATGATGCAGGTGTCCTTGCCTCTCTCTTGGGTGGACAATTAGTTGAAACTTCGTCCACACACAGAACAAGATTACAGTCTCCACCCGCTGTGAATGGTGTGATATTTATTCAGACTGTGTAACTGGTTAAAGCTCTTTAGTCAGTGCATTGGAACACTCTCACTCAAGTGTGGCAGAGTGTTGATGCTTTTTCACTCACACTGACATTTCAAATCTTTTCAAATCGACAGACTGGACAATCATTTCTCCTCCTGGATTCAAAGTCCAATGATATTGAGGTCCCAAGGAATATGACTCTGTCACGTCTGGACGTGATGTTTGAGATTTCGGCCTGTGATTCCTCTTTCAAGATCCTGTAAAATGAGTTTCCAAAAGTCATCAGTGTCAATACAGGATAGAAATTCAGAACAGACAATTTCTATGGAACATTCTTTCCTCTCTCATTCCCCAAAAGCTGGAAATCTCCATCCCACACACTCTCTCCCCATTCTCAGCAGGTCTGGCAGCATCTGGATGGAGAGAAAAGAACTGATGTTTCAGAGCTTTGACAAAGGGTCATCTCGACAAGAAACATCAACTCTTTTCTCTCCTTACAAATGCTGCTAGAACTGCTGAGATTTTCCAGCATTTTCTCTCTTGGTTTCAGATTCCAGCATCCGCAGTAATTTGCTTTTATAAGGCTGCAGATACCTCCTCCCAAGTAACATGTGTGTGCCCAAGACATCACCACTTGTTTCCCTTATTTCTTTAGCACCCATGGTGCTCTCCGCAGTAAACACAGAGGAGAAGTATTCATTAAAAATCTCACCCATCTCCTGTGGCTCCACACACAGATGGCCATACTGATTTTTAAGGGGATCTCTTCTCTCTCTAGCCACCTTTTTACTCTTAATATAGCCATAGAACCTCTTGGAATTTTCTTTAATCTTACCTGCCAGATCCATATCATACCCTCTTTTTGTCCTCCTGATTTCCCTCTTCAGTATTTTCTTACACTTTTTATAGTCAGAGTGATTCACTTGTCCCCGATTGCCGAAACCCAATGTCTGCTTCCTTCTTTTACCTGATGTGGAGATGCCGGCGTTGGACTGGGGTAAACACAGTCAGAAGTTTAACAACACCAGGTTAAAGTCCAACAGGTTTATTTGGTAGCAAAAGGTGTGGCTTTTGCTACCAAATAAACCTGTTGGACTTTAACCTGGTGTTGTTAAACTTCTTACTTCTTTTCCCTGACCAGAGCCTCAATGTCCCTTGTCTGCCAGAGATCCCTAAATTTACCATTCTTTCCCTTCATCTTAACAGGAATATACTGCCCCTGGACTCTTGATATCACACTTTCAAAGCCTCCCAATTGCCAGTCATTCCTTTCCCTTCAAACAAACTCACCTCATCGACATCTGCTCGATCCTGCCTAATGCCCACAAAAGTGGCCCTACTCCAGTTTAGGGCCTTGACCTGTGGACCTGTCCTATCTTTTTCCAGAACTATTTTGAAACTATTGGTGCTCCCAATAGTGCTCCCTGACTGACACTTCAGTCACTTGCTCCACCTCATTTCTTAACTGTCTAATAGAAAGTGAGGCCAGGAATTGATGATGAAAAATGAGGAGCTGGGAGATGAATTGAACAAGTATTTTGCCTCGGTGTTCACAATAGAGGATACAGTTAAAACTCAGAAACAGCTGGAAATCAGAAAACAGAAGTGTGGGATGAACTCTGAAAAAGCACAATTCCCAGGGAAGTGGTCCTCAGCAAACTGTTGGAGCTGTGGGCTGATGAGTCCTCGGGTCCTGCTGGGCTTCATTCTCGGGTCCTGCTGGGCTTCATTCTCGGGTCCTGCTGGGCTCCATTCCCGGGTCTTAACAGAGGGAGATAGTTGATGTTGTTCAATTTTCTAAACCGTCTGTCGCCATTACCCGCACTGCGCATGCTTCAGGTCCCGCCCCTCATTCACTCCGATTGGTTGGAGGACCAGCCCCTCCCGCTCGGTCCTCCAGCCCCGCCCCCTCTTCCTATTGGTCCGGAATTGCCATCAATCAGTCCCCGGGCATTGTGATGTGGGGCATGCGCAGTGTCATTGCTGTCCTTGGCGCTTGTTTGTCCCGGAGAAGCGGAGTCAGCGTTAGGCGGTGGCTGGGAGGATTTGGAAACACTTTGTGGATCCGCAAACCCTTCAGAATCATTGTCAGCTCCCTGGTTTGCAGCTGCGGGGCTTCTCCCTCCCTCCCTCCCGGGAACAGGCCCAGGTTAACGGCCCCATCCTGGCTCAGCCACTGGAGGATGGTTCACATCAGAGGATGGGGGAGGGGGACAATAAATAAGAGGTTACACTTTGGCCTCAAATCAATGAGGACTCTGATCTCTGGGAAGGAAGGAAACCCTGGGAGGTGGGCGGGGAGGATTCACAAACACCCGCTGGAGGCCCCAACACCCCCAGTAAAAAGCTGCAGCTCCCGGGTTTGCAGCTTTTTCCCGGGAGGGAGTTGGGGAAGTTTTGTGGAGACAATTCCCGGTTGGTTCAGTTAGTGGTTCCTGGAGCTCAGAAACCCTGAGTTAGAATCCTGAACCCCACACTGGGTGGTTGTTTTATTAAATGCTTTTTATTTATTAATCATTAAAATATTAATTTGTTTTGAAAAATCATTTTATAGCGTTTGTGAAAATGCCCATTAAAATAGCAATTCTCCCAAAGTATTTCATAGAATCCCTACAGTGCTGAAGGAGGTTATTCGGCTCATCGAGTCTGCACCAACAACAATCCCACCTAAGCCCTATTCCCATAACCCCACATATGTAACCTGCTAATCCCTCGAACCTGCTCATCCCAGGACACTAAGGGGCAATTTAGCATAGCCAATGCACCTAACTGGCATATCTTTGGATGATGGGAGGAAACCGGAGCATCTGGAGAAAACCCACGCAGACATGGGGAGAACGGGCAGACTCCACACAGACAGTGACCCAGGTTGGGAATCGAACCCAGGTCCCTGGAGCTGCGAGGCAGCAGTGCTAACCACTGTGCTGCCTACATTGCTGATGAGAATTTTAATTTACTGACTTAGGAATTAATTCTTGGGAATAGTCATTCTGAAAATGACCATTAAAATGTGTTTAATTTACCCCACTTTGCAGGTTTTCAGTTTGCATTTCAAAATTGAATTGAGAATGTCTGGGAGCAAATGGTAAAATGAGGTTTGAGACACCAGCTGCAATTATTTTCTGTGACTGATGATACCTTTGTGCCTGTGCAGGAGGTAATTCCGCTGCTGTTGTGGCACAAATAAAATGGAGCTTTTCCAAGGAACAGGCCCATGTTAATGGTCATCGTGGTGTTTCATTGGTGAGCAGAGCACGTGTGCCCATTGTGGTAACAACAGAGTCAGTGGGGCTGCACGTCCCCTGACTTGGAAGGAAAATAATTGACTCCTTGATTGTACTCTCAATCTGCACATGGTCTGGAGGACTGAATCCAGCTGGAGGGAGAGGGAGCTGGGCTCAGAGTGGAGATGGGGCAATGATTTTGATTTCAGCTCAGGGACAAGAGAGAGTGTGTGGGATGGGGATTACAGCTCAAGATAAATGAGACAGAGAAATGTTTCGTGGAAACTGAAATTGTCTGTTCTGAAGCAGTTTTTTAAAACTCTGTGCAGGGAACTAGAAGAGGAAGAGTCACAGACAGGAAACTCAAACTAAACTTCACATCAAAGTCTGACAGAGCCATTCGATTCATCATGACCTAAATATGATTGCTTTTGACAGTGGAGGGATAAATCGTTCCCTGTTTTGTCAGTGGGAGAAAATTTCAAAATTCAATGTGACAGAAAAAGAACTGAGACACACACATACACCCAAGTGAGAGTGCTCCAGTGAACTGACTGTGGATCGAGCTTTAACCAGTTACATAGCCTGAAAAACATCACACCATGGTCTGTATGTGGATGAGGCTTCAACTAATCATCCAACCTGGAGAGACAGAAGGACACCAGCACCATGGACAAACCGTGGAAATGTGAGGATTGTGGTAAAGGATTCAATTATCCAGCCCGGTTGGAAACCCATCGACACGGTCACATTGGGGCTGGGAAAATGGAGAAACGATGGAAATGTGATGATTGTGATAAAGGATTCAATTATCTGTACTTGCTGGAAAACCATAGACACAGTCACATTGGAGAGAGGCCATCTGTTCTGTGTTTGGGAAAGGATTCACTATCTCATCCCACCTGCTGTTACACCAGCAAATTCACACTGAGGAGAGGCCGTTCAGTTGCTCCACCTGTGGAAAGGGGTTCTCATGTTCATCCAACCTCAGTGCACATCAGCGAGTTCACACTGGGGAGAGATTGTTCACCTGCTCCTTGTGTGGGAAGGATTTTGCTGGGCCATCCAGTCTTTGGACACAACAGCGAATTCACACAGGATATATATAATATATATAAATGATTTGGAGGAAAATGTAACTGGATTGATAGGTAAGTTTGCGGACGACACAAAGGTTGGTGGATTTGCGGATAGCGATGAGGACCATCAGAGGATACAGCAGGATATAGACCAGTTGGAGACTTGGGTGGAGAGATGGAGTTTAATCCGGACAAATGTGAGGTAATGCAGTTTGGAAGGTCTAATACAGATAGGAAATATACAGTAAATGGCAGAACCTTTAACAATATTGATAGGCAAAGGGACCTGGGTGTACAGGAGCACAGATTACTGAAAGTGGCAATGCAGGTGGAGAAGGTCGTCAAGAAGGTATACGGCATGCTTACCTTCATCGGCTGGGGCATTGAGTTTAAAAATTGGCAAGTCATGTTGCAGCTTTATAGAACCTTAGTTAGGCCGCACGTGGAATATAGTGTTCAATTCTGGTCGCCACACTACCAGAAGGATGTGGAGGCTTTGGAGAGGGTCCAGAAAAGATTTACCAGGATGTTGCCTGGTATGGGGGGCATTAGCTATGAGGAGAGGTTGGGAAACTTGGTTTGTTCTCACTTGAGCGATGGAGGTTGAGGGGAGACCTGATAGAAGTCGACAAGATATGAGAGGCATGGAAAGAGTGGATAGACAGAAACTTTTTCCCAGGGTGGAAGAGTCAATTACTAGGGGGAATAGGTTTAAGGTGCGAGGGGTAAAGTTTAAAAGAGATGTACAAGGCAGATGTTTTACACAGAGAGTGGTGGGTGCCTGGTATTCATTGCCGGGGGAGGTAGTGGAAGCAGATACGGTCTTGACTTTTAAGCGGCGTCTTGACAAGTACATGAATGAGATGAGAATAGAGGGATATGGTCCCTGGAAGGGTAGTGGGTTTTAGTTAAGTCGGGCAGTATGGTCGGTGCAGGCTTGGAGTGCCAAAGGGCCTGTTCCTGTGCTGCAATTTTCTTTGTTCTTAGTACACAGGCCAATTTATCTTTCTAGGGGTGTGTGTCTGAGAGGTATGCAACTGGAAAACATTTTCCATTCACCTTCTGCATTGCTGCAGTATAAATAGATGTTGTTCTCACTCTGCCAGCAGGGCTGTGGGATTAATTGGACAGATCTTAAAGACAGCCCGACTGGGCAGGATGTGCCAAGTGGTTTCCATCTGTGATGTATCATTCCATAAAACAGAATATTTAGCATCAGGAGAAAGAAAGTGAAAGAAACCTGTCTCTGTGGGATTTACCCAACCAGCATGAGCACCTTCAGGACAGCAGAGAGAGGGGAGGAATCCAGTGGGAAAAGTTTTAAAAACTCGGGGTATTCCCACAGGAGAGCACTGGTTTAAATCAATTTTAGAAATAGAGAATGGCAGCGCACAAATTCCGAGGAATGCATTTTTTAAAATTAATTGATCTTAATTGCACAAGATAATTTTCTATTATTGTCTTTGATTGACAATGACGCCATTAATTCCCAGGTGCCCCTGCGGGTGTGAAAGTGTCCTATTCATTCCACAGGAGCCTATTGCGCAGGCGCAGTACTATATCTGGAGCGTGCGCAGTGTCACTTTGCCCGGAGCCCTATGAATGCGGGAGCGGCTTTTTTCAGAGGGTGAGTCAGTGGGGCTGCGGGAGAAATGTAGCCGGGAGTCGGGGTAGGGAGGGAGCTATGGCTTCACAAACATCCGCTGTAGGCCGCACGGCCCGAATAAGACCCTGCAGGTCCCGGGTTTACAGCTCCCAGGCTTTTATCCCGGGAACAGGCCCAGGTTATCGGCCGCCATCTTGTTTCAGCGGGGAAGGAGAGCGCATGCGCTGCTGTCGGTGGCGGGTCACAATGGGCGTGGTTTCAGGGGCTGGTTCAGAACCTCTGTCTTCAGAGGGACAATAGAATCATAGAAACCCTACAGCACAGAAAGAGGCCATTCGGCCCATCGAGTCTGCACCGACCACAATCCCACCCAGGCCCTACCCCCATATCCCTCCATATTTTACCCGCTAATCCCTCTAATTTACGCATCCCAGGACACTAAGGGGCAATTTTTTTAGCATAGCCAATCGACCTAACCCGCACATCTTTGGACTGTGGGAGGAAACCGGAGCACCCAGAGGAAACCCTCGCAGAGAGGGGCGGGTCGGGATGGTGACCTCCTCGTGAACCTGCTCCTGGGCCTGGCGAAGCGCTCCATTTATAGGTCCAGGCAGCAGACGATCGAGGGGGCCGTCCATCCTGACTGTCTGCCCCTCTACCGTGGCTACGTTCGCGGCCAGGTGTCCCTGGAGAGGGAACATGCGATGTCCATGGGCGCGGTTGACGCCTTCCACCCCCGTTGGGCACTGCAGGGGTTGGGGTGTGTTATCGACCCGAATAATCACATTATGATTTGATGTTTTTAAGTTTCCTTTGTACTTTGATTTTTGTTCGGGCTGCTCCCCCTCCTTTTGGGGAGCTGCTCCTTTTGGGGAGCTGCCCCTTTTACTTTGTCCTGATTTAACTTGAGTTTGTTTATTTGGTTTGACCTTAAAAGAGGCCAACATCTGTGAGTAAAACACTTTCTTTTCTCCCCCTTTCCATTTCTTTTCTCATTCTGGGGGAAATTGGGGAGTTGCAGCAACTGAAGGGAAAGGAAGTGAATCCAGTCGGTATGTTCCACACATTGTTAGTCCAGTCAGATAGACATATATCTGTCTGGCAGCCTGCATGGAGATTTCCAGCTCTCTGTGTCCAGGACAGGAAGCAGTGAGCATAGATCTATCAATCAGCACCTTCAGGAGAATTGGGAGGGTGAATATTAGATACAGCAGAGTGAGAATGGAGGGAGAGTGTGTGGGATGGAGATTTGCAGCTCTTGGGGAATGAGAGAGGAAATAATGTTCCATAGAAACTAGAATTGTCTGTTCTGAATTTCTATCCTGTACTGACAGTAATAACCTTTGTAAACTCCTTTTACAGGATATCAGAAGTTGAGGATTTTACAGACAGAAATCTCAAACCAAACATCACATCAACATCTGACAGAGTCACTCAATTCATCGGGAGCTGAATATCTTGGGTCTTTGTATCCAGAAGGAAAAATGTTTCTCTGTTCTGTTGGCTTTAGCAGTCTTTAAACATCAGTGTGACTGGAACAGGACTCACACACACACACAAAATCAACTGAGATTTTCCCATGCAGTGACTGTGGAAAGAGCCTCCCAGTTACAGAGCCTGAAAAAATATTGCCCCATCACAGCAGGGCACTATAATATTGTTCTGTGTGAGACTTCAACTGATGGTCAAACCTGGAGCAACACAAGGACACCTGCCCCATGGAGAAACCGTGGAAATGTGGGGACTGTGGGAAGGGTTGCAAAACCCCCTCTGAGCTGCAAATTCATCGACGTATTCACACTGGAGAGAAGCCGCACACCTGTTCTGTGTGCGGGAAGGGATTCACTCGGTTATATTATCTGCAGCGACATCGGCTGGTTCACACTGGAGAAAGAGCGTTCATCTGCTTTGAGTGTGGGAACGGATTCGCTCATTTACCCGATCTGCAGAGACACCAGCGCGTTCACACTGGAGAGAGACCATTCATCTGCTTGGTGTGTGGGAAAGGATTTATGCAGTTATCCAACCTGTCAAAACACAAAGTCACTCACACCAATGAGAGACCCTTGAAGTGCTCTGACTGTGGAAATGGTTTCAAAAGCTCTCGGGAACTGATGATCCACCAGCGCATTCACACTGGGGAGAGACCGTTCAGCTGCTCTCACTGCACAAAGACATTTAGAACATCATCCCACCTGCGGGAGCACCAGCGAATTCACACCAGGGAGAGACCATTCACCTGCTCTGTGTGTGGGAAGGGATTCACTCATTCATCCAGCCTGCTGAGTCACAATCTCACTCACACTCAGGAGAGACCCTTTAAATGCTCTGACTGTGGCAGTGGTTTCAAAAGTCCTCGGGATCTGGTTATCCACCAGCGCATTCACACTGAGGAGAGACCATTCAGCTGCTCTCACTGCACAAAGAGATTTAGAACGTCATCAAACCTGCAGGAACACCAGCGAGTTCACACTGGGGAGAGACCGTTCACCTGCTGTGTGTGTGGGAAGGGATTCACTCAGTCATCCAGCCTGCGGAGACACCAATGAGTTCACAAGTGATGACAGGGGTTGAATTCTGCTGTTATTGCTGCTGTTAATCACATCCAGGACTGAACCATGTTCATTCTGACAGTTGGTGAAGTGGGAGGGTCGAAGGATTTCTTTTTGCTGGACTGGACAGTCTCACGACTTTGCTTCCAGTGGGCTGATGCTCTTTGAGCCTGGGAGAGCACATTTCCACTGAAATGATCCACAAGAGCTGATGAAGGACATTTATTTTATCCTGGATAGTAAATAGTGTTTTTCCTACCACTACAGGTAGGTCTAAAATAAATACAGAAAGGACTGCAAAAATGCATTAGGTCTGGCAACATTTATGGAGAGAGAAACAGTGTTAATATTTCACACTACTGGATTGGGAATCAATCTAGTAAATCTCCTCTGAACTGTTTCCATGGTATTTATAAAATGGGGCAGCACAGTGGTTAGCACTGCTGCCTCACAACGCTAGGGACCCAGGTTCAATTCCAGCCTGGGTCACTGTCTGTGTGGAGTTTGCACATTCTCCCTGTGTCTGCGTGGGTTTCCTCCGGGTGCTCCGGTTTCCTCCCACAGTCCAAAGATGTGTGGGTTAGGTTGATTTGGCCGTGTTAAATTGACCTTTAGTGTCAGGCGGACTGGCTGGAGTAAATGCATGTGGTTATGGGAATAGGGCCTGGGTGGGATGGTGTTTGGTACAGACTCGATGGACAGAACGGCCTCTGTCTGTACTGTAGGGATTCTCCAATCCTTTGTTTAATAGGAGACAAAAACTGCAGCCCCTATTCAAGATGCAGTTCCAGCAACGCCCTGTATAACTGAAGCATAACATCTTTACTTCAATGTTCAATTTCTCTCAGAATAAAGGATTGCATTCCATATGTAAGAATTTTGATTTGTTTGAACTAAGATTTATGGGTTCACTTGTTTACAACAACCTCCCTAATCATAACTCACCCAGGTTCCAGTGACTTAACCATATGGCAAGAAAGAACACTTTAAATGGTGAATTCAGAAAGTTTATTCACCATTAAAAATGTAACAAGTCAGAAAGATTTAAAAAAGTAAAGTATCGATCAACAGTAAAGGAGAAAGCTTAACTTTAACTTCTCTCCATCCCTCTCAGACCAGTACATGAAGTGGTGGCACTGAAAACACGGATAACTTGTAAAATCAACAGCTCCCAACACCTCTCTGTAGGACACAGTGGTTCGCACTGCTGCCTCACAGCGCCAGAGACCCGGGTTTGAGTTCTGCCTTTGGTCACTGTCTGTGCAGAGTCTGTATATTCCCCCTGTCTGTGTGGGTTTTCTCCCACAGACCGAAGGACTTGCTGGTTAGGTACATTGAGCATGCTAAATTCTCCCTCAGTTTACCCGAACAGGCGCCAGAGTGGCGACTAGGGGATTTTCAGAGTAACTTCATTGCAGTGTGAATGTGTGACACTAATAAATAAACTTAAAAAAACCTTGAACTTTTAAAAACTTCTGCCAAATTGGTTTCTCGAATCCCCTTTTTTATACTTTCAGAATGTAGAAAGCCCAGCTCAGCCAATTGTTGGGAATTAACCAATTGGTCTATAACTTGTCAATAATGAAACTGGTTTGGTTTTTAGCTAGTTGCACAAATTGTCTGAATTTTAAGACAATTCTTTCTCTCAACCGATATCTCTTAGCTTGGGGGAGCCTGAGTGTTGACCAATAATTGGTTAACATCAGTCATTCAATGTTGAGACATCTTGAACAGGAGCTGATTCATTCCCTCCAGTCAATGTTAACAATGTTTTAAAGTTTATTTATTAGTGTCACAAGTAGGCTGACATTAACACTGCAATGAAGTTACTGGGAAAATCCCCCTAGTCGCAACACTCCGGCATCTGTTCGGGTTCACTGAGGGAGAATTTACCATCGTCAATCCACCTAACCAGCACGTCCTTTGGACTGTGGGAACAAACTGGAGCACCCAGAGGAAACCCACGCAGACACGGGTGAGAACGTGCAGACTCCGCATAGTCACCCAAGCCGGGAATTGAACCCAGGTCCCTGGCACTGTGAGGCAGCAGTGCTAACCACTGTGGCACCGCACCACGCTAACAAGTCTTGTTATCTGTTTTTTTTCTATTCTGTTGGCCTCAGAAGGGAACATTTTATAATTCCCACAGCATTTTAAACATTCTTTATATCTTTATAATTCTAAACGTTATAAACTTTTGTGTTCAAATTTACATTTCCAGCCTAACAACTGTATTAATGAATCATTTATTCTTTAATTGTCTCTCAATTCAGGCTGTCCATTTAACTAATCTCCTGCTTTACAATTGTGGGAACTTCAGTCACAGATAAGGTCGTCAAATGCATTGTTAAAAGCAGGATGTTCTTTATATAAATAAATAACAAAGTTTAAAAATCATTGGCAAACAAAAGGAAACAGGAGCATTGGAACCAGCCTGGACTTGCAACTGAAAGCCCGCCCAAAGCCCACACGTGCTCAGAAGGGAGAGAGGTTGAGAAGAACACTCTGTAACACTTCTCCTCCCCTTAAATTTCAATCCCCCATCAGGACAGAAATACAACAAAGTAATGTCTTTAACAATACGGAAGTCTGTCAGGAGCTTTGTGGTTGCATTGCGACCTGTACAATACCTCTGGTAAATCTTGTAATGGTGTTTCTGGAATGGGAGGTGAAGAGGTAGTTTGAGAATCTGTACATGAACATTCCTCTTCCACTCCCACAGCAGAGTCAACTGGCAAAGCTGGAACCATTTCCTGGTGAACATCCACAGCAGCATGACCCTCTGCCATGTTCTCAGTAACAGGTTGTTGACTCTGAAACTGTTCCTGACTCGGGGTCACACCGCAAGCAAATATGGTCTTAGTGGCTATGCTTAAAATTTCCACATTTAACTGGTTCCCATAAATCCTCAATTATAAAGCAAAATAGACATAAGTTTCCGGGCGATTTAAAAACAAATTAACTTTTCTACTGAACCTAAAGGGGTGGGGAGTGAGCAGAAAAAAACTTGGCACACAATTACATCACTTTACATAATTTAAAAAATCTCTAACAACAAAACAATCTTAATTTTAAACTTCATCTATTATTCTTTTTGTTTTCTTCCTCAACCGAATTATTTTAATTTGATCAGTTTTTGTTAGGGATGGGTAACTTCTGTTCTTTATAAACTGATTCATTCGTTTTGTTAGTTCTACATGAGAATCAGAACCCAGACTTTATCATCCTTATAAGAACATAAGAACATAAGAAATAGGAGCAGGAGTAGGCCATCTAGCCCCTCGAGCCTGCCCCGCCATTCAATAAGATCATGGCTGATCTGACGTGGATCAGTACCACTTACCCGCCTGATCCCCATAACCCTTAATTCCCTTACCGATCAGGAATCCATCCATCCGCACTTTAAACATATTCAGCGAGGTAGCCTCCACCACCTCAGTGGGCAGAGAATTCCAGAGATTCACCACCCTCTGGGAGAAGAAGTTCCTCCTCAACTCTGTCTTAAACCGACCCCCCTTTATTTTGAGGCTGTGTCCTCTAGTTTTAACTTCCTTACTAAGTGGAAAGAATCTCTCCGCCTCCACCCTATCCAGCCCCCGCATTATCTTATAAGTCTCCATAAGATCCCCCCTCATCCTTCTAAACTCCAACGAGTACAAACCCAATCTCCTCAGCCTCTCCTCATAATCCAAACCCCTCATCTCCGGTATCAACCTGGTGAACCTTCTCTGCACTCCCTCCAATGCCAATATATCCTTCCTCATATAAGGGGACCAATACTGCACACAGTATTCCAGCTGCGGCCTCACCAATGCCCTGTACAGGTGCATCAAGACATCCCTGCTTTTATATTCTATGCCCTTCGCAATATAGGCCAACATCCCATTTGCCTTCTTGATCACCTGTTGTACCTGCAGACTGGGCTTTTGCGTCTCATGCACAAGGACCCCCAGGTCCCTTTGCACAGTAGCATGTTTTAATTTGTTTCCATTGAGATAGTAATCCCATTTGTTATTATTTCCTCCAAAGTGTATAACCTCGCATTTCTCAACGTTATACTGCATTTGCCATATCCTCGCCCACTCACTCAGCCTGTCCAAATCTCTCTGCAGATCTTCTCCGTCCTCCACACGATTCACTTTTCCACTTATCTTTGTGTCGTCTGCAAACTTTGTTACCCTACACTCCGTCCCCTCCTCCAGATCATCTATATAAATGGTAAACAGTTGCGGCCCGAGTACCGATCCCTGCGGCACGCCACTAGTTACCTTCCTCCAACCGGAAAAACACCCATTTATTCCGACTCTTTGCTTCCTGTCGGATAGCCAGTCCCCAATCCACTTTAACACACTACCCCCAACTCCGTGTGCCCTAATCTTCTTCAGCAGCCTTTTATGGGGCACCTTATCAAACGCCTTTTGGAAATCCAAAAACACCGGTTCTCCTCCATCAACCGCCCTAGTCACATCTTCATAAAAATCCAACATGTTCGTCAAGCACGACTTTCCCCTCATGAATCCATGCTGCGTCTGATTGATCGAACCATTTCTATCCAGATGCCCTGCTATCTCCTCTTTAATAATGGATTCCAGCATTTTCCCTACTACAGACGTTAAGCTGACCGGCCTATAGTTACCCGCCTTTTGTCTCCTTCCTTTTTTAAACAGCGGCGTAACATTAGCCGTTTTCCAATCAACCAGCACTACCCCAGAATGCAACGAGTTTTGATAAATAATCACTAACGCATCCTCTATTACCTCTGACATTTCTTTCAATACCCTGGGATGCATTCCATCCGGACCCGGGGACTTGTCCACCTTCAGTCCCATTAGTCTACCCAGCACTGCCTCTCTGGTAACATTAATTGTATTAAGTATTTCTCCTGCTGCCAACCCTCTATCGTTAATATTTGGCAAACTATTTGTGTCCTCCACCGTGAAGACCGACACAAAAAACTTATTTAAAGACTCAGCCATATCCTCATTTCCCACTATTAACTCCCCCCTCTCGTCCTCCAAGGGTCCAACATTCACTCTAGCCACTCTATTCCTTTTTATATATTTATAAAAACTTTTACTATCATTTTTTATATTAATTGCTAGCCTAGCTTCATAGTCTATCCTTCCTTTCTTTATCGCTTTCTTAGTCTCTCTTTGTTGTTTCTTAAATTTTTCCCAATCACTTGTTTCTCCACTATTTTTGGCCACTCTGTACGCAGCTGTTTTTATTTTAATACTCTCCTTTATTTCCTTCGTTGTCCACGGCTGGTTCTCCCTTTTCTTACAATCCTTGTTTTTTGCTGGAATATATTTTTGCTGAGAACTGAAAAGGATCTCCTTAAAAATCCTCCACTGTTCCTCAGCTATCCTACCTGCCAGCCTGCTCTCCCAGTCTACCTTAGCCAATTCATCCCTCATCCTATCATATTTCCCTCTGTTCAAACAGAGGACACTGGTTTGGGACCAAACTTTCTCCTCTTCCATCTGAATCAGAAATTCGACCATATTGTGGTCACTAGACCCAAGAGGGTCCTTCACAATAAGATCCTTAATTCGACCTACCTCGTTACACAATACCAGATCCAAAATAGCTTGTTCCCTCGTCGGTTCCGTAACATGCTGTTCAAGGAAACTATCCCGACAGCATTCTAAGAACTCTTCCTCCATTCCACCCTTACTGACTTGAGTCTGCCAGTCAATGTGCATGTTGAAGTCCCCCATGATTATTGCCGTTCCGTTTTTACACGCATCCCTTATCTGCTTGTTTATAGCCCTCCCTACCTCAACATTATTATTTGGGGGCCTATATACCACACCTACTAGTGTCTTTCTCCCTCTACTATTCCTCATCTCTACCCATAATGATTCCACGTTTTGTTCCTCAGAGCCTATGTCATCCCTCAGTACTACCCTGATATTATCTCTTATTAATAGCGCGACCCCACCACCTTTTCCTTCCTGTCTATTCTTCCTAAACGCCTGATACCCCTGGATATTCATCTCCCAGTCCTGGTCACCTTTCAGCCACATTTCTGTAATGGCCACTAGATCGTACCCACTTGTGCTGATTTGCACCATCAACTCATTTACCTTGTTCCGAATGCTTCGTGCATTCAGGCAAAGTGTCCTTATTCCAGCTTTTATCTGGACCCGCTTTGATGAGTCGCGAACACCCTCTCCCTCTACTCCCTTTTCTAAATTACCGCCTTCATTCACTTGCACCCTCTCCTCTACCATTAATTTTGTAATTCCCCTTTCCCCTGCATCCTCCCCCCCATCAATTAGTTCCTTGATCCTGGTCAACTCTTCTAGCTCCCCTCCCCCCAACCTATCTAGTTTAAATTCTCCCCAGTAGCCTTAGCCAACCTACCGGCCAGGATATTGGTCCCCGTGTGATTCAAGTTCCACCCGTTTTTTGTACACAGATCACCCCTGCCCCTAAAGAGGTCCCAATGGTCCAGGAACCTGAATCCCTGCCCCCTGCACCAGTCCCTCAGCCACACATTCATCCTCCACCTCACTCCATTCCTGCCCTCACCTTCCCGTGGCACAGGCAGTAATCCTGAGATTACTACCTTTGCTTTCCTCTTTCTCAGCTGTCTCCCTAATTCCCTGTACTCCTTTTTCATGACCCCTTCTCCCTTCCTACCCACATCAGCGGTACCAATATGTACCGCTACCTCAGGCTCCTCTCCCTCCCACCTCAGGATTTCCGGGACGCGACGAGCGACATCCTGGATCCCGGCCCCAGGGAGGCAGACCACCATGCGAGAATCCCGCCTACCTCCGCAGAAACGCCTCTGTCCCCTTCACCATCGAGTCCCCGATTAATACCGCCTTCCTCTTTTCCTTAGCCCTCTGAGTTACAGGGCTGGACTCCACTGCGGAGACACGGCCACTGCTGCTTCCCCCAGGCGGGCTGTCCCCCCCAGCAGTACTCAAGCAGGAGTACTTGTTGTGCAGGGGCAAATCCACCGGGGTGCTCTCAACCACCCTAGCCTTACCCTTCCTGGCCGTCACCCACTTGGCCTCCTCCCGTGGCCCTGGTGTGACCACCTGATGATAGCTCTTGTCTATCACCTCCTCATTCTCCCTCATCAGCCTAAGATCCTCGAGCTGCAGTTCCAGCTCCCTAACACGGTCCCTCAGGAACCGCAGCTCGACACACCCCTCACAGATGTGGATGTCCGGGAGGCCAGATGCCTCCAGGACCTCCCACATCCTACACTGGGAACAGCACACTGGTTTCACACTCATACTGGACACTTTATGTCAAGTAAGACCGTGAAAAGTTAATAAGAGTGTAAGGAAACAAAAACTCACCCCTGCTCGTCCAAGTCCTGTGAGCCAAAGCCCTGACAGCTCACTCAACTTCCCACTCACTCTGCTGCCCGCTACGATGCTGCCCGCTGTATACTTTGGTGCACTTTTAAACCCTCCAAAAACTTCCCCTGGCCTCTCCTGGCCCTACTTCCGGTTTTGAAAAAAACCTCCGATTTTAAACCCTTTATCTCCCTTTTATCCTTTATCTCCTTTTGCCACCACTCCCTCTGTTTTGCGGGAGGGTCGTGGGGATTCCAATCAGAACTAATCATTTTATCATAAAAGTAAAATACTGCAGATTCTGGAATCTGAAACAAAAACAGAAAATGCTGGAAAATCTCAGCAGGTCTGACAGCATCTGTGGAGAGAGAATAGAGCCAATGTTTCGAGTCTGAATGACCCTTCATAAGAGCTCTTCTGAAATGTAATCCAGACTCGAAAGATTGGCTCTATTCTCTTATCATTTTAATCGATATGTTTCTTGTTCTTAGTTTCCAAATGGCAGGTAAGAGACCTGTCCAGTCCCCACTTGAGCTCTGATTTTTCACTGGCCATGCTTGGGTAAGATTATAACTATTAGAATCTACTCTCAGAGGTCCGCTTTTCAGTCCATTGCTACTTGGAGAATACCGTCACTTCACCGACTATCAGGTCACAAATATATGATAAAATAATTTAAATAATGCCTGAAAACGCTTTGAACCAACTACCTATCATCGTTTGTTGATTGGTCAGACCCCCTTTTTACAGATTCAAGTATCTCAGCCGCTGAACACCAGCCAGTCCTGGAATAAGTTTAATTCTCACTCATTCTGAGTAAATATTCTTACCAGGTCCTGTGTCAGGGCCCTGCTAAGCAGCTTTAATGGTCTGTGATTGCAGAAACTGAGCAGTCACAGGAATGTGGTCAAGATAGTCCAGTCCCATAATGCCTCACATTCAATCTGCAGTCCTTCAATTATAACAGAATATGTGGCTGTATGTAGCTGCCTCGGCCATGGTCAACCCCAACACTGCCTTCCTGAACTGTTACAATGCCTGAGGTGTAAGTACATCCACAGTGCTGTTAGGGAGGGATTTCCAGCTACACATTCCAGACTTTCACTAGACTGTAGGTGGATACCAGATTGATATATTCCATTCAACCACACCCAAGGTGAGTTATTCCAATTTCTTTATTGTCCAGGAAAGTATAATCACAATATCTTTAAAACAGAAATTAAACATTCCTATTTAATTTCAGGTATTAACACATTCTGTTAGTTTGTTCTTTATTGTCAATGTCAGGCTGGGGTTGTTCCCCTTGGAGCAAAGGAGGTTGAGGGGAGATTTGATAGAGGTGGACAAGATTCTGACAGGTTTAGATAAGGTGGACAAAGAAAAGCTGTTCCCTTTAGCTGATGGGACAAGGATGAAGGGGGTGCAGATTTTGGTTCAGATATGTGGGATGGGGGGTGGAGGGGCGGGGAGGGGGGCGATGTGAGGAAGAATATTCTGATGCAGCGAATGGTAATGACCGGGAACTCGCTGCCTGCGAGGGTGGAGGAAGTGGAGACAATAAACAATTACAAAGGAAATTGGATGAGCATTTGGGGGGGCTTTCAAACAGAAATACTAACTAAATATCTCTTAACTACCGAGCACCAGCCTTTGGAGGCAAAATCGTGAGACCGGCCAGTCCAGCAGAAAGAAACCCTCGTCCCTCCCCATTGACCAACAGTGAGAATGAACAAAATGCAGTCCTGGATGTAACTGAGAGCAGAAACAACAACAGCAGAATCCAACCCCTGGAATCACTCGTGAATTTGCTGGTGTCTCAGCAGCTGGGATGAAACTCTGAATCCCTTCCCACACAGAGAGCAGGTGAATGGTCTCTCTCCGGTGTGAACTCGCTGGTGTGTCCGCAGGCTGGATGAGTTAGTGAATCCCTTCTCACACTTCGGGCAGGTGAATGGCCTCTCTCCGGTGTGAACTCGCTGGTGTGTCTGCAGACTGGATGAGGCAGTAAATCCCTTCCCACACTGAGAGCAGGTGAATGGTCTCTCCCCAGTGTGAACTCGCTGGTGTGTTTGCAGGCTGGAAGACTTGGTGAATCCTTTCTCACACTGAGGGCAGGTGAACGGCCTCTCTCCGGTATGAACTCGCTGGTGTTTCTGCAGGGTGGATAATTGAGTGAATCCCTTCCCACACACAGTGCAGGTGAATGGCCTCTCCCCAGTGTGAACTCGCTGGTGTGTCCGCAGGGTGGATAACTGACGGAATCCCTTCCCACACACAGGGCAGGTGAATGGTCTCTCCCCAGTGTGAACTCGCTGGTGTCTCTGCTGGTTGGATAACTGACTGAATTTCTTCCCACACACGCAGCAGGTGAATGGCTTCTTCCCAGTGTGAACTCACTGGTGTTTCTGCAGGCTGGATGACTGAGTGAATCCCTTCCCACACACAGAGCAGGTGAATGGCCTCTCCCCAGTGTGAACTAGTTGGTGTGTCCGCAGTTCAGATGACTGAGTGAATCCCTTTCCACACACAGAGCAGCTGAACGGCCTCTCCCCAGTGTGACTGCGTCGATGAATTTCCAGCCGAGATAGGCACATGTATCCCTTCCCACAGTCCCCACATTTCCACGGTTTCCCCATGGTTCGGGTCCTTGTGACTCTGTAGTTTAAACAATCAGTTAAATCTCACACAGACCATGGGTACAATCTCTCCCCGCTGTGAATGTTGCGATGTATTTTCAGGCTGTGTAACTGGTTAAAGCTCTTTCCACACTCAGTGCACTGGAGCACTCTTACTCAGGTGTGTGTGTGTCTCGGTACTTTTCCAGTCACACAGATACTTAAAATCTTCAGAAGCTGACAGAACAGAGAAACATTTCCCCTTCTAGATTCAAAGGTCAGTGATATTGAGGTCCCGATGAATTGAGTGATTCTGTCAGATGTTGATGTGACGTTTGGTTTGAGATTTCTGTCTGTAAATTCTCACCTTCTGATATGCTGTAAAAGGAATTTACAAAAGTCATCAGTGTCAGTACAGGATAGAAATTCCGAACAGACAAATCAAGTTTCTAAGGAACATTCTTTTCTCCCTCATTCCCCAAAAGCTGTGAATCTCCATCCCACACACTCTCCCTCCATTCTCACTCTGCTGTATCTAATATTCACCCTCCCAATTCTCCTGAAGGTGCTGATTGAGGCTGATTGACAGATCCATGCTCACTGCTTCCTGTCCTGGACACATAGAGCTGGAAATCTCCATGCAGGCTGCCAGACAGATATATGTATATATGACTGGACCAAAAATGTATGGATTATATAGACTGGACTCACTTCCTTTCCCTTCAGTGACTAAGGGCGGACAAGTCACCAGGACCCAATGAACTGCGTGTCAGCTTTTTAATGGAGGTTGCTGAAGAGATAGTGGAGAATTTTGTTGAAATTTTTTGTAACTTGCTAGATTCCGGGAGAGTATCAGAAGATTGGCAATCAGCCAATGTGACTCCCTTGGTCAAAAAGGGAGAAAGGCAGAAGGCAGAGAACTATAGGCCAGTTAATTTAACATCTATTATTGGCAAGATGCTGGAGTCAATAATCAAAGAGCAAATAGCTAATCATTTAGGAAAGCTGAATATAATCAAACCTCGTCAACATGGTTCTAAGAAAGATAAATTATTTTTGACAAATTTGCTTGAATTGTTTGAAGATATAAGAAGGAGGGTAGATCGCGAGAAATCTGTAGTTTATTTAGATATGGTGCCATGGCAGCACAGTGGTTAGCACTGCTGCCTCACAGTGCCAGGGACCCAGGTTCAATCCCGGCCTTGGGTGACAATCTGTGTGGAGTATGCACATTCTCTCCATGTCTGTGTGGATTTTTGAGCTCTCCAGGTTCTTCCCACAGTCCAAAGATGTGCGGGTTAGACTGATTGGCCGTGCTAAATTGCCCCTTTGTGTCTCAATAGATGTAGATTAGGTGGATTAGTGGGGTAAAAATGTAGGGCTACAGGGATAGGGCCAGGAAAGATAAGTCGAGAGTTGGGGAAGATGCAATAAAGTCACCCCTCTGTCTTCTAAACCTGGCAAATGGAGTTTAAAGTGGGGAAGTGTGAGGTCATGTATTTCAGTTGGAGGAATCAACAGGGAGATTATCTAAATGGAGAGAGGCTGCCGGTGAGTGAAGTACAGAGGGATCTTGGTGTTCTTGTGCATGAATCACAAAAAGCGAGCAGGCAGGTCCCACACGAGTTAAGGAGGAAAATGGCATTTTGGCTTTTATTGCAAAGGGGTTGGAGTTTAAAAACAGGGAGGTTTTGTTGCAACTGTACAGTGTGTTGGTGATGCCTCACCTGGGATAATGCATACAGTTTTGATCCCCTTACCTAAACAAGGATATAGTAATATTGGACATAGTCCAAAGGAAATTCACCAGGCTAATTCCTGGGATAGGAGGGTTGTCCTATCAAGAGGGAGTAAATTGTCAAGGTCTGTGTTCCTTGAAGTTTTGAAGACAAGGGAGTTATTGAAACATTTCAGATCCTGAGGGGGCTTGACAGGGTAGATGGTGAGATATTGTCACGAGTGGGAGAGTCTCAAACAAAATAAAGGGTCAGTCATTTAAAACTGAGGTGTGCAGGAATTTCTTCTCATAGAGGATGATGAAGCTCTGGAATTCCCCGCCCCAAAGGGTGGTGGAGGCTGGATCGTTAGAAGTATTTAAAGTGGAGGGGGATACATATTTGATAGATCGGGGAATACAGGGCTATGGGGAAATGGCACAGTAAAGGAGTTGAAACCGGCATCAGTCAGCTATGATCGGATTGAATGGCGGGACAGGCTTCAAGGGCCTGGTGGCCGCTCCTGTTTCTATTTCTCGTGATCAGTTGCTGCAAGTCAACAATTTCCCCCAGAATGAGAAACAAAATGGAAAGGGTGAGAAAAGAAAGTGTTTTACTCACAGATGTTGAAGACAGAAGGAAGTTTGAGTCTGTCTGAAGCTCAATCTTCATTCAGAGAAAGAGCAGCAGCAGCTTCGCTGGGCAGGAATGAGCAGTTGAACAAGCTCATTGTCCAACTTCCGCATTCAGACACTGTGGGAGCTCTGATTGGCTGGAGGATCAGAGGCCTTCCGGTCTTCCAGAGTTCCCATTGGTCAATCCCCCGCAGACAGACAATGAGGGGCGGAGCCCCACGTAGGGATGGGCGGGCCTGTGCCCGCCAGCCGCGCTGAGCTGTTGTCCAATTGGAAAGGCTGGAAGACCCAGACAGACAATGGTCAGTGCGCCGGCTTTGTCCCGGGCCCCGCCCCACACCCGCACATGCGCATTCCCCCAAAACCCGCACATGCGCACTTCTGATTCACTTCCGCTCACCAGCTCTGGCAATGGGAAGACTTGGAGGACCGGAAAGACCGTGGTCCTCCAGCCAATCAGAGCGCGGGCTTTGTGTGCATGAAGATTGAGCTTCAGACAGACTCAAACTTCCTTCAGTCTCAACCTAAAAGAGGCCAACATCTGTGAGTAAAACACTTTCTTTTCTCATTCTGGGGGTAATTGGAGAATTGCAACAACTGAAGGAAAAGGAAGTGAATCCAGGGAGAGTGCAGACTCAGGAAAGGTTGGCCCAGGTCTCTCTCTCTTCAAGAAATTTAAGAGAAACATAGAAGATCGGAGCAGGAGGAAGCCATTTGGCCCTTCGAGCCTGCTCTGCCATTCATTAAGATCATGGATGATCAAGCAACTCAATAGTCTAATCCTGCTTTCTCCCCATAACCTTTGATCCCATTTGCCCCAAGTGCTATATCTAGATGCTTTTGAATACATTCAATGTTTTGGCATCAATTACTTCCTGTGGTCATGAATTTCAGAGACTCACCACTCTTTGGGTGAAGAAATGTCTCCTCACCTCTGTCATAAATGGTCTACCCTGAATCCTCAGACTGTGACCCTTGGTTCTGGACTCCCCCCACCATCAGAAACATCCTCCCTGCATCTATCCTGTCTCGACCTGTTAGAATTTTATAAGTCTCTATGAGATCCCCCCTCATTCATCTGAACTCCAGCGAAAACAATCCTAACCGAGTCAGTCTCTCCTCATACATCAGTCCCGCCATTCCCTGAATCAGCCTGGTAAACATCCTTTGCTCCCTCAGCTTGACACATTTATTTGTCTGTCTAAAAGGATGGTCTTTTTTCTAATGTTCACAATTAAAGGGCAGCTTGCCCCAGGAGATGGCTGACATTTACGTTAATATAGGACAGAGATATGTCTAGTGTTGTTATAAGGTACCCAGATTAGATATATTATTTATGTTTCTGTAATAAAATACTTTTATTATTATTTCTTGCATTGTAATATAATGCTGTAGCGATGTTATACATTTCCAGTCATAAAGCCCATTACAGCACAGAAGGAATCCATTCGGTAACTCGAGTCCATGCTGACTCTCTGTATAACATTCCAGTCCCATTCCCACTCTCTATCCCCATTCTCCTGAAAGTTTATTTCCTTCAAGTGCCCATCCACTTTCATTTTTAAATAGAATCCATAGATATGGATGGATATTTACAACTTTTTGGGAATGAAATAGGAAAGAATGTTCCATAGAAACTAGAATTGTCTGCTCTGAATTTCTATCCTATACTGACTGTGATGACTTTTGTAAACTCATTTCACAGGATTTTGAATGAGGAATCACAGGCAAAAATCTCAACCGTCAAATCTAGAAAGAGTCATATTCCTTGGGATCTGAATATCTTGTAATATGGAACTGTAGCTACGTTATATATTTCCAGACATCTCTTCACTCAGAGGGTTGTGAGTCTTTTGGATTTCTCTTCCACAGGAACCAGTTGAGGATGAGGATCATTGAATATATTCCAGTTAGACAGATTTTTGACTGACAAGGGTGTCAAGGGTTATGGGGAACAGACAAGAGGATGGAGCAAAAGCTAATATGTGGGGGGATTTCTTCACGCAAGGATGTGGTAAAGCTTTGGAATTCTCAACCCCTGAGGACAGTGAAACCTCAGTCATCAACTATTTTCAAGAGAGAGATTGATTGGTTTCTAGATATTGAAGATATCAAGGGATATGGGTTTAGTGTGGGGACAATAATGCTGAGGGAGATGAACAAATTATCTCATTGAATAGTTTAAAAGGCTCGATGGGCCAAATGGCCGACTGCAACTCCTATTTGTTATGGTCTCTGTGTCCAGGACAGGAAGCAGTGAGCATGGATCTGTCAATCAGCATCAATCAGCACCTTCAGGAGAATTGGGAGGGTGAATATTAGATACAGCAGAGTGAGAATGGAGGGAGAGTGTGTGGGATGGAGATTCACAGCTTTTGGGGAATGAGAGAGGAAAGAAGGTTCTATAGAAACTAGAATTGTCTGTTCTGAATTTCTATCCTGTACTGACACTGATGACTTTTGTGAACTTGTTTTACAGGATATTGAAAGAGGAATCACAGGCCAAAATCTCAAACGTCACGTCTCGATCTGACAGAGTCATATTCCATGGGAGCTGAATATCATCGGCCTTTGAATCTAGAAGGAGAAATGATTGTCCAGTCTGTTGATTTGAAAAGATTTCAAACATCAGTGTGACTGCAAAAGCACCAACACTCTGCCACACACGAGTGAGAGTGTTCCAGTGCACGGACTAAAGAGCTTTAACCAGTTACACAGCCTGAATAACTATCACACCATTCACAGCGGGGAGAGACGGTACCCGTGTTCTGTGTGTGGACGAGGCTTCAACTGATTGTCCACCCAAGAGAGAGGCAAGGACACCTGCACCATGGAGAAACCATTCAAATGTGGGGACTGTGGGAAGAGATACAGAGCCCCATCTCTGCTGGAAGCTCATCGGCGCAGCCACACTGGGGAGAGGCCGTTCACCTGCTCTCAGTGTGGGGAGGGATTCACTCTGTCATCCAGCCTGCAGTCACACCAGCGAGTTCACACTGGGGAGAGACCGTTCACCTGCTCTCAGTGTGGGAAGGGATTCACTCGGTCATCCAGCCTGCAGTCACACCAGCGAGTTCACACTGGAGAGAGGCCATTCACCTGCTCTCAGTGTGGGAAGGGATTCACTCAGTCATCCCACCTTCAGAGACACCAGCGAGTTCACACTGGGGAGAGGCCATTCACCTGCTCTCAGTGTGGGAAGGGATTCACTCAGTTATCCCACCTGCGGATACACCAGCGAGTTCACACTGGGGAGAGGCCATTCACTTGCTCTCAATGTGGGAAGGGATTCACTCAGTCATCCCAGCTGCAGATACACCAGCGAGTTCACACTGGGGAGAGGCCGTTCACCTGCTCTCAGTGTGGGAAGGGATTCACTCGGTCAATCAACCTGCTGACTCACCAGCGAGTTCACACTGGGGAGAGGCCATTAATCTGCTCGCAGTGTGGGAAGGGATTCACTCAGTTATCCAGCCTGCAGACACACCAGCGAGTTCACACTGGGGAGAGGCCATTAATCTGCTCGCAGTGTGGGAAGGGATTCACGCAGTTATCCAGCCTGCAGACACACCAGCGAGTTCACACTGGGGAGAGGCCATTAATCTGCTCGCAGTGTGGGAAGGGATTCACGCAGTCATCCCACTTGCAGACACACCAGCGAATTCACACTGGGGAGAGGCCATTCACCTGCTCTCAATGTGGGAAGGGATTCATTGAGTTATCCAGCCTGCAGAAACACCAGCGAGTTCACACTGGGGAGAGGCCATTCACCTGCTCTCAGTGTGGGAAGGGATTCACTCAGTCATCCAGTCTGCGGACACACCAGCGAGTTCACACTGGGGAGAGGCCGTTCACCTGCTCTCAGTGTGGGAAGGGATTCACTCAGTTATCCAGCCTGCGGACACACCAGCGAGTTCACATTGGGGAGAGGCCATTCATCTGCTCTCAGTGTGGGAAGGGATTCACAGTTTCATCCCAGCTGCTGAGACATCAACAAGTTCACGAGTGATTCCCAGGGGTAGGATTCTGCTGTTATTGTTTCTGCTCTCAATTACACCCAGGGCTGCATTTTGTTCATTCTCACAGTTGGTCAATGGGGAGGGTCAGAGGGTTTCTTTGTGCTGGACTGGCTGGTCTCAGCCTCCAGTGGGCTGATGCTCTTTGAGTCTTTTTGTGAATACCTGGTTTCAAATGTCACAAGGATCACAGAGTGACAGGGTGTTAGGAGGTTTTGAGATATTTAGTCAGAAGAAAACAGAGGTTGGCAGTGCAAAGGTACATTTCTGAATGGAGGGCTGTGACAAATGACGTTCCTCAGGGATCAGTGCTGGGACTTTTGCTGTTTGTAATATATGTAAATGATTTGGAGGAAAATGTAACTGGTTTTATTGGTAAGTTTGTGGACGACACAAAGGTTAGTGGAATTGCGGATAACGATGGGGACCGGCAGAGGATACAGCAGGACATGGATCAGTTGGAGACTTGGGCGAAGAGATGGCAGATGAAGTTTAATCTGGACAAATGTGAGGTAATGCATTTTGGAAGGTCTAATACAGATGGGATATGTACAGTAAATGGCAGAACCCTTAAGAGTATTGATAGGCAGAGGGATCTGGGTGTACAGGTACACAGGTCATTGAAAGTGGCAATGCAGGTGGGGAAGATAGTCAAGAATGCATACGACATGCTTGCCTTCATCGGCCGGGGCATTGAGTTTAAAAATTGGCAAGTCATGTTGCAGCTTTATAGAACCTTAGTTAAACCGCACTTGGAATCTAGTGTTCAATTCTGGTCACCACACTACCAGAAGGATGTGGAGGCTTTGGAGAGGGTCTGGAAAATATTTATCAGGATGTTGCCTGGTGTGGAGGGCATTAGCTATGAGGAGAAGTTGGAGAAACTTGGTTTGTTCTCACTGGAACAACGGAGGTTGAGGAGGGCAACCTGATAGAAGTCTACAAGATTATGAGGGGCACGGACAGAGTGGATAATCTGAAGCTTTTTCCCAGGGTGGAAGAGTCAATTACTAGGGGCGTAGGTTTAAGGTGTGAGGGGCAAGGTTTAAAGGAGATTTACGAGGCAGGTTCTTTACACAGAGGTTGGTGGGTGCCTGGAACTCGTTGCCGGGGAAGGTAGTGGAAGCAGATACGATAGTGACTTTTAAGATGTGTCTTGACAAATATATGAATAGCATAGGAATAGAGGGATATGGTCCCCGGAAAGGTAGGGGGTTTTAGTTCAGACGGGCAGCATGGTTGCTACAGGCTTGGAGGGCCAAAGGGCTTGTTTCTGTGCTGTAATTTTATAGAGAATATAATAGAATCCCTACAGTACAAAAGGAGGCCATTCAGCCCATCGAGCCTGTTCCGACCACAATCCCACCCAGGCCCTACTCCCGTAAACTCACATTTACCCTGCTAATCCCCCTGACACTAGGATCAATTTAGTATGGCCAATCAACCTAACCTGCACATCTTTGGACATTTATTGGTGAAACTAACAATGCAATAACACGAAGGGCCGATAGTTAACAGTGCTATAAAACAGGCGGATGTGATCATCAACAGAGCCCAATTCCCTAAACCTTTCTCATATAGACTTTCACCCGTGCCCTCCTGGCGACCCCACAACATCTCCATCTCCCGTGGTCCAGCGCCACATCAACACGTCCCCCCAGGATGCACATCAGAACTGGAGGCAGCCAGCTGCACTCCGCACCCATTTGCCTGTGATGCCCCTGGCAGGCGTCTGCTGGAGAGCTGGGACCTAGAGGGGTCCAGCCGTCTTCCTGGTGATATGGATGTATCCTTGCCTTGCTGTTCACCCTGCTGCTCTTGAGATGCACCGGTGTCAGGAAAGGGGGAGTCGGAAATCGCTGCATCCCATCGGCTGGAATCCCCCGGGTGGAAGGCCCCAGCACCGTCCCCAGGCCCCCCTCCTCCCTCGAGGCGCCAATGGACCCCTGGGTCACTCCATGGGACGGTGAAGCTGACTCGGGGGAGGGAGCGGTGATTGGGAAATTCTGCAGGGGTGCTGATTGAGGAGGGGGTTAGGGGGGGGAGCTCTGCAGGAGTCCTGATGGGGGAGGGAGCTGGTGATCGGGGAAACTCTGCAGGGGTGGTGATCGGGGAGGGGGCGAGAGGGAGAACTCTGCAGGGATGCTGATTGGGGGGAGGGGTTGGTGATTTGGGGGAAACGCTACAGATGAGGAGATTGGTGGGGCGATTTCTGTGGGGAGGGGGGGATGTCCACTGAAGATGGAAACTGGGAGGATGGAGCGCATGCACAATGACACCCCTCCAGATCAGCAGCTGGCTTCCCCAGCAAGTTTAGGTCCCTCCCTTTCCTCCTGCAGTGAGGATTATATTGTGACTGTTTTTGACTAAGTGCCACAAGATTGCTTTTTTTAATTTGCCCAAGAAACGAGTTTGAAACTTTTCTCACTCATTCAGCACTTCGAATTTTTTACATGGAATTCCACCCGATGTCTTTTGGTTCTAAACCAATGGAAACAGACATGCATTTTATCAAAACCTCTCAAAAGTTTGAATATCACGATTAAATCTTTCCTTAACCTTTCCTGCTCTCATCCAGGTAAAGAATATTCCCCCTTACTCCTGATTTATACCTTGTGAATCATGGCAAGCCTTTGGGGAGTCATTAAGTGAGTAACCTGCCACAAAACTCCCAACCTCTGATCTGCTCTTGTAACCTCAGTATTTAAATGACTGGTCAATGGTAACCCCAAAGTTATTGCTGGTGGGGCATTCACTGATGGTAATGCCATTGAATATCATGGGAAGGTGGTTCGATTTTCTTGCTGGAAATAGATATTTCCTGATAATTATGTGGTGTCAGTATGAATTGACAATCAGCTCCAACCTGAATGTTGTCCTGGTCCTGCGCTGCATGCGGGCAGCTTCAGTATTCAGAGTTGTGAATGGTCATATACACTGCAATCATCAGTGAACATCCCCGTTTCCCACCCTACGGTGGGGAGACGGTAATTAATGAAGCAGCTGAAAATGATTAGGCCCAGGAGACATGAGGAACAACAAAATATATTTATATAGCGCCTTAAAGTAATAAAACATCCAGGGAGCATTGTAAAATAAAGTATGATATTGAGCCACAAAGAAGATATTTGGTTAGATGACCAAAAGTTTGGTCAAAGTGGTAGATTTTAAGGGGTGTGTTAAAGGAGTAAAGCGAGGTGGAGAGTTGGAGACGTGTAGGGATGGTATTCCAGAGGTTGGAGCCTAAGCAACTGAAGGTAGAGCTTGCAATGGTGAAGCAAGGTCAGGGACAAACTAAAGACCAGAATTAGAGCAGTGTCATATATTGAGGGTTGTGGGGCTTATCGGAGATTATAGATATTGGGACAGGCAAGGTCATGGAGTGATTGGAAACCAAGGATGAGAATTTTAATGTTAAGTTGTTGCTTTACTGGGTGGATCATCGTGCACAAGGGTGATAGTGGAATAACACTTAATGTGAGTTTAAACATGGCCAGCAGAGTTTTAGATGAACCCTGCAGTGACCTTTGCAGTGATGACTGACCTCCAACAACCACAGCCATCCTCGTCTGTACCTGGTATATCCCCAACCGGCGGAGAGTTCCCCCCGCCCCCCAACTCCCACCGATTCCAACCCTGTGCAGGTCCCTTTCTGCCACACTCAGTCAAATGATGTCTTGATGGATTTTCTTTGGTTTTTTTTGTTTTGTTTTGTTTTTTTTGTTTAAAGAAAACAAAATTTTCTTTGTTCTTCGTTCTGTTTGGAACATCCCAAATGCCCATCCAATTTCCTTTTTAATTGTTTATTGTCTCCACTTCCTCCACCCTCGTAGTCAGCGGGTTTCAGGTCATTACCATTCGCTGCATCAGAATATTCTTCCTCACATCTCCCCCCCACCGCCCCCCCCACCCCCCACTCCCCCCCCCTCCCACTCCCCCCCTGCATCTCTGACCCAAAACAAGAAATCTGTGTCCCCCCTCGTCCTTGTCCCTTCAGCTAATGAGAACAGCTTTTCTTTGTCCACCTTATCTAAACCTGTCAGAATCTTGTCCACCTCTATCAAATCTCCCCTCAATCTCCTTTGCTCCAAGGGGAACAACCCCAGCCTGACATTGACAATAAAGAACAAACTAACAGAATATGTTCCTGTCTGAAATCAAATGGGAATGTTTAATTTCTGTTTTAAAGATATTGTGAATATATTGTCCTGGACAATAAAGGAATCAGCAATAACTGAGCAAGAAGAAGTCGGTTTCAATGTGCAATTGACTGGAATATTGTCTCTGGATTTAAACAGTGGAGAAACTGCAAACATGAAAGAAAATAAATTTCAAAATGTGAACTCTGTACAGACTGTTTTCAAAATAGAACTTGAAAATTCACAACTGAACAACAATGAAGACTCTCCTTTTGCAGGAGGAACTTTGGACTATAATTATTGTAAAAAGAAAAGTTTCAGAAAAGACTGCAAGCAGTAATTTCCATCTTCAGTGGACTGAATTCCTGGACATGGAACCCAGCAGTGTGCTGTTACCAAGCTGGACTTGTGAATGTGAAGTGGACAATGGAGGGATTATTATGTCTATTGCAGGTTATAAGATAGATCAACATAGGAAAACAGTGGATTTAGGAACAGGAGGAGGCCATTTGGCCCTTCGAGCCTGCTCTGCCATTCAATAAGATCATGGCTGTTGTTAAGATATACAGCATGTTGTATATTGTAATATTCTAAATGGGATATTATGAAGGTGATACATTTCCATTTCTTCCTGTTTTTGTTCCAAAAATCTAATTTCATAATTCCTATGTTTTAGAAATAAGAATTAGTTGCAAGAATTGCTTTTAAAAAATGGAAAACCTGGGTTGAGAATCTGACAAGAACACCCTCAAGGAATTCGCAGTCACAAAGCATGACCCATGTTGGTTTAAGAAGTCAAAACTCGAGAAGTAAGAACTGTAAAAGGTCAGCTGGATCTTTTAGCTGGAGACATTGGGTCTGACAATTATTGTACTGTTTTTGTTAGGTGAATTCTTCATGCAGACCTCAGGGAAAAAGGGTTTAGTTTTGAAGCTAAATCTGTCAGATATTCCACCTGGTCTCTGTTACCATGGGGATATGTGATTCAGGGTGGAGCCTCGGTTAGAATTAGACCATAAGATATCGGAGCAGAATTAGGCTATTCGGCCCATCAAATCTGCTGTGCCATTCGATCATGGCTGATAAATCTCAATCCCATTCTCCTGCCTTTTCCCCGGAACCTTTGAGTCCTTTCCAATCAGTGACCTGGTTCCAGCGGACAGTCTGCAGTTAGCTTGGAAGCCACCAGTTGTGGGACCAGGAGCTGTGAACCAGCTGTGGGACGAGAAGCCTAGAGGACCGTTGGAAACCAGGGGTGTTTCCAACATTTAAATGCCTCAGCAAGAATGCAGTGAAGCCCATGTTTAGACTGAGGAGTCCACAGTTTGAGAGCTTAAAGGAAAATTGGAGGCTTGTTTAGTGAAAAGATAATGGATGGACTCCCATAAACTCTTGGCCTCTTTTTAGGTCAAACCGAATAAACAAACTCAAATTACGTCAGGACAAAGTAAAAGGGGCAGCTCCCCAAAAGGAGGGGGAACAGCCCGAACAAAAATCAAAGTACAAAGGAAACTTAAAAACATCAAATTAAAATGTGATTATCAGGGTCGATAACGCACCCCAACCCCTGCGGTGCCCAGCGGGCACGGAAGGCATCAACCGCGCCCGTGGACACCGCATGCTCCCTCTCCAGGGACACCTGGCTGTGAATGTAGCCGCAGTAGAGGGGCAGACAGTCAGGATGGACGGCTCCCTCGATCGCCCGCTGCCTGGGGAGAATATCTGGTGTACTGGGGAGAATTAAAGTGAATTGTGGAGAGCTTTGACATACCTTTGGGATGGTCCTAGGACCAGAAGTGAATGAAACTTCAAGATATTGTTAAGTATAAAGAAACTCTTGAGGTAAAAAAATAGAACTCGGTTTATATCATAAATCTTTATTGAGTGTAGTATTCAATTTGTAGTGTTGTCTTTTAAAATTTTATTTAAACATACAGTAAAGTTTGTTTTTGTTTAAAAATGTGGAATCTTGTGATGTAATTCTTTCAGTTAATCACCGGGTGTTCGAATTTCTCTGCAAACGTTAACAGTCCTGACCGGGATCGCAAAAATTCACACAGTGTTTCAAAACAAATCGAAGAAAAAGATGGTTTTTCTCCTTCAGTCCAAATGTTACACATGAAGAGACCCTCTTCTGGTATCTCCAATAATTTGTTGCTTTGAGCAATTCTTTTCATGGAACAATCAGATAATTGATGACTGAAAATGGAACTAATTGTATCCCTTTAAAGCAGGAGGGCGATCGCCCGGCACAGAGGGGAATTCGGGATTTCTCCCACAGACCAATTGACAGGGATTCTACCCTCCAACCACCTGAAGTGAATTCTTTACATGAATCATCCGTGCCAGTGCAGTTATCAACTTGCAGTTTGGCTGATCAGAAAATGCTTTGTTGCTGATTTTCCTTGTGTTAGGAAGTGACAGTGCCAAGGCCAGATCTTGTTTCCTCCTTGATCGGGATGTAACCCGTGTCCACATCGCCACTTCATTCTTCCACTGGTTGTATGGTTCAGACTCCGAGAGCATCAGCAGGTAATCAGACCCTGACAATTCCCACTGCCTTTCAGTCATTTCTCACAAAAGCTGCTGGGATTGTAAGCTTCTGTCTGAAATATACTTTCTTTTAGTTTCCAACCTTCACCATTAGACAAGCATTTTCTGTTACCATGTTATAATCCTGACAGCCTTGGGGTGGAGTCAATCTTTATTTGGTATAGATTTGTTCACAGAATCAAACATTACAGGCTCAACTCTGACTCCAAGCTATATTAGTGAGTCCCACTTTTTACCTGCTCATTATAACTATCTCATCAGTGCCCTCCATCTGAATAAACTTAACCTCTATTGGTATAATTAACAGCCACAGTCAGAGCATCCAAAAGATCACTAATGGGTGTGACTGCCATGGTGTCTCAGCAGCTTGGGTGAACAAGTGAATCCTTTCCCACACACTGAGCAGGTGAATGGTCTCAGTTTGGAAACGAAGGGAAAATAACATTTCAGGCAGAAGCTTCCAATCTGGTAGTTTTTATGAGAAATCGCTGAAAGTGAGTGGGAATTATCAGGGTCTCTTCCCCAGTGTGAATTCCCTAATGTTCCAGTAGGTTGTTTGGTCATCAGGTGAGAAGGAGCAGCGCGCTGAAAGCTCGTGATTCGAAATAAACCTGTTGGACTTTAACCAGGTGTTGTGAGACGTCTTACTGTGCCCACCCCAGTCCAACACCGGCATCTCCACATCATATGCACCAACACCAGACATATCAATGTTGTTACGATCCTCATGGTCACCTTATAATAAACAAATTCCCACAAATCCCAATGGAATAAACAAAGACAATGTTTCATTTTAAAAAATTTTTACTTTAAAAATTAATCTAAAATTAACATCACTGAATCATGCATTAAGAAACAGTATTTGAATAGACAGGATAAATTAAACTTTAAAACGCTCAGACAATAAAAACAGGTTCCACAAAATCACAAACATTCCCCCCTCAGTATATTTGGCTCTAATTCCAGTTCCAGAGTCCACAACTCTCTGAATTTCCCAGGGGGGGGAAATCATAGAAATCATAGAAGCCCTACAGTGCAGAAGGAGGCCATTCGGCCCATCGAGTCTGCACCGACCACAATCCCACCCAGGCCCTACCCCCACATATTTACCCGCTAATCCCGCTAACCTACACATCTCAGGAGTCTAAGGGGCAATTTTTAACCTGGCCAATCAACCTAACCCGCACATCTTTGGACTGTGGGAGGAAACCGGAGCACCCGGAGGAAACCCACGCAGACACGAGGAGAATGTGCAAACTCCACACAGTGACCCGAGCCGGGAATCGAACCCGGGATCCTGGAGCTGTGAAGCAGCAGTGCTAACCACTGTGCTACCGTGGTTAGCACTGCTGCTTCACAGATTTACCCTTAACCGTTATGGGTAACCGTGAGATTTACCCTTAACCGTGGTTAAGGGTAAAGATATGGCACCCGGTGGAGACAGAGACTAGCACTAACTTTGACTACTGTGAAGAAGGTGCAGTCCCTGCCCATTGACTTGGTCAGTTCTAATAAATCAGTTAATCATACCATCCAAACAAGGATGTTTGATCTCGAGACCACAATCATTTTATACATATACTGTGGCAGCTACTTCTTGCACCACAACTGATACAGTTTAAACCAAATAGAGTTCAAAGTTTTCTGTAGTACTCGCTAAATAAACATCTTCCTCAGACGGTGCTGAGTCTGATATCTGTGGCTGCCACACAGGTAACTCATCCACTCTCCAACCAGTCGATCAACTCTTCGCTTGAAAAACCTCAGTCTTGTCTGAATCTCTAGATTCAGTGGCAGAGAATGACGGAGATTGTCTGGATCAGAGATTCCATATTTTTGGGATCAGGGAGACCACCTGCATTCCAGGATCATCCATTGGACCATTTGGCAAGCAGGCAATGCCATCACAGGAAACACCCCTCAGCTCCTTGTCCAGGTTGTCAGGTCAGCTCCTGGAGCAGTTGAGTTTGATGGAGTAGGCGAGGTCAGCCAGGTAGGCCAGGAAGTTGAGGACGAGCAGGGAGGTGAAGAGGAGCAGCTGGTTCCGCCGGCAGTCCACCCGCGAGCACTCGTCCAGCCAGTCGGCGTGGCGGGTCAGGTGGAGACCCCAGGCCAGCAGCACGGCCAGCTGGAGCAGGGCGGCCAGGCTGCTGGAGGCCAGCAGGAGGCGGCTGAGGGGCAGCTGGCCGCAGGCCCGGCACTCCCCAACCATAAAAGAAAGTGTTTTCCTCACGGATGTTGTCCAGAGGAGGAGGTTTGAGTCTGTGTGTGAAGTTTGAGTCTGTGGTGAAGTTTGAGTCTGTGTGTGAAGTTTGAGTCTGTGGTGAAGTTTGAGTCTGTGTGTGAAGTTTGAGTCTGTGGTGAAGTTTGAGTCTGTGGTGAAGTTTGAGTCTGTGGTGAAGTTTGAGTCTGTGTGTGAAGTTTGAGTCTGTGGTGAAGTTTGAGTCTGTGTGTGAAGTTTGAGTCTGTGGTGAAGTTTGAGTCTGTGTGTGAAGTTTGAGTCTGTGTGTGAAGTTTGAGTCTGTGGTGAAGTTTGAGTCTGTGTGTGAAGTTTGAGTCTGTGGTGAAGTTTGAGTCAGTGTGTGAAGTTTGAGTCTGTGTGTGAAGTTTGAGTCTGTGGTGAAGTTTGAGTCTGTGGTGAAGTTTGAGTCTGTGTGTGAAGTTTGAGTCTGTGTGTGAAGTTTGAGTCTGTGTGTGAAGTTTGAGTCTGTGGTGAAGTTTGAGTCTGTGTGTGAAGTTTGAGTCTGTGGTGAAGTTTGAGTCTGTGGGTGAAGTTTGAGTCTGTGTGTGAAGTTTGAGTCTGTGGTGAAGTTTGAGTCTGTGGTGAAGCTACAAACAGAAGCTGTTCTGTTTCAAATCAAACTGCGGGACTTGGAAGAAAATGATGGGAAGAGATTTTGCAAAGTTCCCTCCCCCACTCCCTCAGCTGGCAGACCAGCGCGCAGGCGCAGAGAGCGCTGCTGAGTTGAGCTGTCCGGAGCAGGCGCAGAGAGCGCTGCTGAGCCGAGCTGTCCGGAGCAGGCGCAGAGAGCGCTGCTGAGCCGAGCTGTCCGGAGCAGGCGCAGTGCGGCTGCCGCCAGCGGTCGCTCTCGATCTCTTTTTGGAGCCGCAGCCGCCGTAGAGAGAGGGGGCGGGGGAGATCACCGAGCGGCTTCTCGCTCTGGCCGGAGCCGCCAGCCGGTTGCCTGGAAACCTTGGCTGGAGGAGGTGCAGGAGGAGGGGAATGGGTGGGGGCGGGGCTCCCGTGTCCGCGCGCCCGGGCCTGCGCACTGAAACCACAGGACGTCACCGCGGAGCAGACTTATTCTTATTGGCTAATTCACGCGAGGTTCCATTGTGACGTCACAATGCGGAAGTTGGCCAATGAGGTTCAGAGTGAAACTTACTGTTCCCCCTCCTTTTGGGGAGCTGCCCCCTTTACTTTGGCCTGACTTAATCTGAGTTTGTTTATTTGGTTTGACCTAAAAAAAGGGCAACATCTGGGAGGAAATCAATGTTTCCCCCTTTCCATTTCCTTTCTCATTCTGGGGGAAACTGGGGACTTGCAGCAACTGATGGGAAAGGAAGTGAATCCAGGGAGACTGCAGACTCTGAAAACGTTATAGACGAACATCGGAATTAGGAGCAAGACTCGGCCCAGGTATCTTTTTCTTTCTCTCACAAGACATTGACATCCTTTAGCTCCCTCACTTTGACATGTTTATATATCTGGCTAATAGGATGGCCTCTTACCCAATGTTCATAATTCAAGGGGGAGTTTTCTCAGGAGAGGGCTAACATTTTAATGAACAGTAAATTTGTATGGGAGAGAGATGTGTTTAATGTAGTTACATGGTATATACTATGTTATTTACGATTCCCTATTTCTTGTCTTAAAATATATAGCAGTGTATCAACATTATCTATTTTCAGTGATGGAAACATTACAACATAGAATAGGCAACTCAGATCCATGCCAACTCTCTGTGAAGCAATTCAGTCAGTCCCATTCCCTCTCTGTATCCCCATTCCCCTGTGTTTCATGTCACAATGAAATGGATGAGAGTTCCAAAGGAGCTGAGACTGGAGTAGAGTTGATCAATGGCACTGAGGTGGAAATAGGCGGTCTTGATGATGATGTGGCAATGTGGCTGGAAGCTCAACTTGGGGTGAAATATTTTACCATGGTTGTGAACAGTTTGCTTCAGCCTCAGACAGTTGCCAGGAAGAGGGAGAGAGTTGCTGGCGAGGGAGTGGAGTTTGTAGTGGGGACTGAAGACAATGGGTACAGTCTTCCCAATGTTTATATGAAAGAAATTTCTGTTCTTTTAGTACTGGACGTCAGACAAGTCAGGGTGGTGTGTGAGTTGGAGGGGAACTTGAAGGTGATGGTGTTCCCATCTAGTTGCTACCCTGGTCCTTCTAGGTGGGTGGAGGTTGAGGGTTTGGGAAACTTTCTGTCAAAGTTCCAATTGAGTTGTCAATGTACAAAATCCCTCTCCTTCACCCTGACCTCTCCTACTTCTCTCTGTCTTCTCTCTGTGTCCAGAGTCTTGTGTCCAGACCGTGTGGCAGATTTCCTGCCCTGAAGGATATCAGTGAACCCGCTGGGTTTTTATGACAATCCAGCAGTTTTCATGATCACTTTTTCCGAGTGCCAGCCCCACAAATGACCAGATTCATTCAGCTCAATTTCACAACCTGACTTTGTGTTTTTGTGGGTTCTCTCTCACTTCCTTTTTTCTGTTTTACATCAATTTCACAGGGTTTTAGAAGAGGAGGATTTGCAGTTGGGAAACTGAAACCAAATATTATATCAAAACCTGATTGAGTTAGCCAATTTATTGTAACCTGAATATCATTGTGTTTTGAACATGGAAGGAAATAGCACCGTTCACAGTGAAGAGAAACTGTACACGTGTTCTGTGTGTGGACAAGACTTCAACCAATCATCCAGCCTTTCGGAACATAATTGCAGTCACAACAGGGAGAAGCTGTGGAAATGTGGGAACTGTGGGAAGGGATTCGATTACCCTTCCCAGCTGGAGATTCATCGGCGCAGTCACAGTGGGGAGAGACCATTCACCTGCTCCCAGTGTGGGAGGGGATTCACTCAGTCAAACAGTTTACATATACACCAGAGAACTCACACTGACGAGAGACCATTCAACTGCTCCCAGTGTGGGAAAGGATTCAGTGCCTCATCCCATCTGCTGAAACATCGGTGAATCCACACTGGGGAAAGGCCGTTCACCTGCTCTGTGTGTGGGAAGGGATTCACTCAGTCTTCCAACCTCGCATTACACCAGCAAATTCACACTGGGGAGAGGCCATTCACTTGCTCCCAGTGTGGGAAGAGATTTGCTCAGTCAGCCACCCTCTTCACACACCAGCGGATTCACACTGATGAGAGACCTTTTAAATGTCCAGACTGTGGGAAATGCTTTAAAAATTCTGTAAATCTGCACTACCATCAACGTGTTCACACTGATGAGAAACCATTCAGGTGCTCTCACTGTGGGACTGGGTTCAAGCAATCATCTCAACTCACTGTACACCAGCGCACTCACACTGGGGAGAGACCCTTCACCTGCTCCCAGTGTTGGAATGGATTTGCTCACTCATCCACTCTGCTGACACACCAGCGAATTCACACCGGGGAGAAGCCGTTCACTTGTTCCAAGTGTGGAAAGGGATTCAGTCAGTCATCCAATCTGCTGAGACACCAGCGAGTTCACAAGTAACTATTGTGATTGGATTTTGTTGTTTTCATGTTCAGACTGAATCATGTACCTTTGGGTCTGTTTCTGCTGAATTGAAAAGTGACTCCAGCTCTGTTATAGGTGTTCAGATAATTGGTCTTAGAAGGGGAGGATTTGGGGGTCAGGAAACTTGCACAAAACATCAGATCAGGATTGGATGGAATTGCACAATGTATTGTAACCTGAACAGCAGAGAATTTTGAACATGGAAGGAAATAGCACCGTTTTAATTATCTAACAGTCGCGAGATTTGAGGAAAATTCCAGTAGATTGCAAAGTAGCAAATGTAACTCCTTTATTCAAAAAAGGAAGGAGGCAAAAAGGAAACTAAAGGCCACTTAATCTAAAATCTGATGTAGGGAAAATATTAAAGCTTTATTAAAGATATCATGAGAATGAGAAAAATTCAGACAACCAGAGAGAGTCAGCACGGTTTGAGAAAGGGAAATCATATTCAACCTATTTATTGAAATTCTTTGAAGGAGTCACATATGCTTTGGATAAAGGGGGTCGGTTCGCTCAGTTGGCCGGGTGGCTGGTTTGTGATGCACAGCGACACCAACAGCACAGTTTCAATTCTCGTGCCAACCAAGGTTATTCATGAAGGTGCCGTCTCCTCAATCTTGCCGCTCACCTGAGGTGTGGTGATCCAAGATGATGAAAGGTATGGATAAAGCAGACGTGGAACGGATGCTTCCTCTTCTGGGGCATTCTAGGATGAGAGGTCATAGCCTTAGGATAAGGGGCAGCAAAGTTAAAACAGAGTTGAGGAGAAACTGCTTCTCCCAAAGGGTTGTGAATCTGTGGAATTCGCTGTCCCAAAGGGTGGTGGATGCTGGGACAGTGAGTAAATTTAAGGAGGAGTTAGACAGATTTTTAATTGGTAATGGGGTTGAAGGGTTATGGGGAGAAGGCAGGAAAATGGGGATGAGGAGCTTATCAGCCATGATCGAATGGCGGAACAGACTCGATTGGCCAAATGGTCTAATTCTGCTCCTATATCTAATGAATTTATGATCCTCAGGTTAAGTGACCACCAGTCAGCTCTCCCTCTCAAGGGGACATCTGGGAGATGGTGACTTTATATATTGGATAATGGGGCAGCAAAGGTGAATGTACTGTACTTTGATTTGCAAAATGCATTTCATAATCTGCCACATCAAAGCTTAATGTGGAAAATAGAATCTCACAGTGTGGGGGTAATATGGCATGGAAAGAAGATTGGCGAGCTAACGGGAAACAGAGTTGGCAACACATGGATCTTTATCTGGTTGGCAGGATGTGACGAGTGGTGTGCCAAAGCGATCAGAACTGGAACCTCTACTTTTAACAATTTATATAAATGACTTGGATGCAAGCATGGTCGCTAAATTTGCTGAGGACACAAAGGTAGAAAAGTAAGTTGTGAAGAGGATGTAAGGAGGCTACAAAGGGATGTAGATAAGTTCAGCTAGTGGGCAAAGATTTGGCAAATGGAGCATAACGTGGGCAAATGTGGAATTATCAATTTTGGCAGGAATTCCTGCCAAATTTTTAAAAAACGTTAAATAGTGAGAGATTGCAGAGCTCTGAGATTCAGAGGTGTCCTAATACATGAATCACAAAAGGCTGGAATGCAGGTACAGCAAGTAATCAGGAAAGTTAATAGAATGTCATTGTTTATTGTGAGGAAATTGGTTACAAAAGGAGTGAGTTTATGTTTCAGTCATACAGGACACTGGTGAGACCACATCTGGAGTGTTGTTAAAGTATTGAACTCCTTATTTAAGGAAAATGTAAATGCATTGGAAGCAGTTCAGAGAATGTCTACCAGACTAATATCAGAAATTGGCAGGTTGACTTATGAGGAAAGATTGGAGAGTCTGGGCTTGTGTCCACCGGAGTTTAGAAGAGTAAGAGGTGCCTTGATTGAAGCCTTTTAAGTTTCTGAGGGCTGTTGACTGGGTTGATGTGGAAAGGATGTTTTATTTCTTGTGAGAGAATCTTGAACAAGGAGACACTGTTTAAAAATGTGTTTCAGACAGAGGTGGGGAGAAGTGTTTTCTCTCAGAGGATCATGGATCTTTGGAACTCTCTTCCTCAAAAGGCAGAGGAAGCAGAATCTTGGAATATTTTGAAGAAGAGCAAGATGGTCTCCTGATTAACAAGGAGATGGAAGATTATTGGTGAGGGTAGTGGGCAGGAATGTGGGGTTGAGGTTACAATCAGATCAGCCACGATCCTATTGAATGGTGGAACAGCTCGAGGGGCCGAGTGGCCTCCTTCTGTTCCTAATTATTATGTTCGAATGGGTCTGTTTCCATTGCTGTTAATAAACAACAGTCCATTTATAGATGTTAATATTGTGGATAATAGTCAAATAAATTGACTTTGTGTTAAACACATGGCCTTTTTAATATCTGTAACACAGGTTCGTCCAATGATTGGCCGTGGTAAAATTGACCTTAGTGTCAGTGGTAATAGCAGGGTCATTAAATGGGGTTACGGGAATAGGGCCTGGGTGGGATTGTGCTTGGTGCAGACTGGATGGGCTGAATGGCCTCCTTCTGCACTGTAGGGATTCTATGATTCTAGTCTTGTAATAGAATATTGTAACTATGTTAATATATTTCCAGTAAGAAGTTTAACAACACCAGGTTAAACTTCTTACTGTGTTTACCCCAGTCCAACGCCGGCATCTCCACATCATGACTACAATATATTTCCAGGCATTGTTATTCCAATAGAGAAGGAGTCCATGTCAACTCCTTATAGAGCAATCCAGTCAGACCCATTGCCCCTCCATCTACTCATTCTCCTGCAAGATTATTTCCTTCAAGTGCGCATCCAATTTCATTTTGAAATCTTTAATTGCTTTCACTGCCACCAGATCCGTGGGCACCCAGTTCCAGATCATGATCACTCGCTGAACCCACTATATCTCCAACCACGTAATGAGTGCTGCATATTACACACATTTGAACAGGAAGTGATGCGCATGGATTCATTACCCAACATGAATTGGCACCTTTAGGAGAATTGGGAGGGTGTATAGTGGGATACAGCAGGGTAAGAATAGTGGGAAAAAGTAAAGAATTTTCTCTAAAAACTGGAATTGTCTTTTCTGAATTTCTAAGTTGCACTGACAGTGATGAATTTTGGAAATTCGTTTTACAGGATATCAGAAGAGGATTTCCAGACAGAACATAGAACATAGAACAGTACAGCACAGAACAGGCCCTTTGGCCGAGCTTTATCTGAAGAATCTCAGAAATCTCAAAACAAATACTCATGGTGATCTGACAGATTAACTCCATTCATCGGGACCTGGAAAACATCAGCCTTTGGAATCTACAAAGAGAAATATTTGTCTGTTCTTCTGCTTCAAGAGATTTCAACCACAAGTGTGATTGGAAAAGCGTGGACGCACATAGATCGGAGTGAGAGCGTTCCAGTGAACTGACTGTGGAAAAAAACTCCAACACAGCTTGAAAAGACAGCACCAGTCACATTGGGGTGAGACCGTTCGGGTGTTTTGTTGTGGATGAGGCTTCAGCTGACTGTCAAACTGGGAGAGACACATGGACACCAGCACCATGGAGAAGCCGTGGAAATGTGGAGACTGTGGTAAAGGATTCAATTTCTCACACCAACTGGAAACTCATCGATGTAATCACACTGGGGAGAGGCCGTTCATTTGCTTGGAGTGTGGGAAGGGATTTGCTCATTCATCCTCCCTGCAGACACACAAACGAGTTCACACAGGGGAGTGGCCATTCACCTGCCCCGAGTGCGGGAAAGGATTCACAAGTTCATCCCACCTGCAGACACACAAGCGAGTTCACAGCGGGGAGAAGCCATTCACCTGCTCCGATTGTGGGAAGGGATTCAGTGAATCCTCCAACTTGCTGATGCACCAGCGAGTTCACACCGGGGAGAAATGGTTCACGTGTTCAGAGTGTGGGAAGGGATTCACTCAGTTATCCCACCTGCAGACACATGAGCGAGTTCACACCGGGGAGAGGCCATTCATCTGCCCTGAGTGTGGGAAAGGATTCAGTAATTCATCCAACCTGCAGAGGCACCAGCGAGTTCACACCAGGGAGAGACCGTTCAGCTGCTCCGAGTGTGGGAAGGGATTCACTGATTCATCCGATCTGCTGATACATCAGCGAGTTCACACTGGGGAGAGGCCGTTCATCTGCCCTGAGTGTGGGAAGCGTTTCCCTTATGCATCAAATCTGCAGAGACACCGACGATTGCACACTGGGGAGAGACCATTCACCTGCTCCTATTGTGGGAAAACATTCACTCAGTCATCCCACCTGCAGATACATCAGCGGGTTCACACCGGAGAGAGACCATTCACCTGCTCTCAGTGTGGGAAAGGATTCAGTAATTCATCCAACCTGCGGACACACCAGCGAGTTCACACTGGGGAGAGACCAGACTCCTGTTCCACATGTGAGAAGGATACAATCGATCATCTAATTGGCTGACACACCGGCGAGTTCAGCAGTGATTACTGGGATTGGATTCTGCTGCTGTTAATGACATCCAAGACTGAACTCTGTTCATTCTGATAGTTTGGGTTTGTTTCAGTTGATATTTACAATCTCTGTAACTGGACTGGATGTTTAATATTCTGGAACTTGTAATGTAATGTTCTTTGTTCGATGTTCTAGGTTCCAGTGTCTTAACCAAATGGCAAGAAAGAGTACTTTAAATGGTGAATTCAGAAAGTTTATTAATCATTAAAAATGTAGCAAGTCAGAAAGATAAAAAACAGATTGTCGATTAACAGTTAATAGAGAAAGTTTAACATTAACAATTGAACAGACTTCTCTCCATCCCTCTCAGACCAGGACATGAAGTGACCGCTCCAAAAACATGGATAACTTGTAAAACCAACAGCTCTCAACACCTCTCTGTAAACATATCCCTCCACCTCTCTCTACCAAATTGCCTTCTCAAGATCACTTTTTTATACTTTAAAAATGTCAAAAGTTCATCTTAGCCAATTCCCATAAATCTTCAATTATAAAGTAAAATAGACATGAATTTTCGGGCGATTTGAAAACAAATGAACTGTCTGCTGAAAGGGTTAACTTTTCGACAGAGCCTAAAGAGGTGGGGAGTGAGCAGAAAAAACTTGGCACACAATTACATCACTTTACACAAGTTTAAAACAAAACAAACGATTTTAAACTTCATCTATTAATTTTTTTGTTATATTCCTCAACCTATTTTATTTGATCAGTTTTTGTTAGGGATGGGTAACTTCTGTTCTTTATAAACTGATTCACTCATTTTGTTAATTCTACATGGGCACGGAGAATCAGAACCCAGACTTTATCATCCTTATCCTTTTTCTCCCTTTGCCACCACTCCCTCTGTTTTGCGGGAGGGTCGTGGGGATTCCAATCAGAACTAATCATTTTATCATAAAAGTAAAATACTGCGGATGCTGGAATCTGAAACAAAAACAGAAAATGCTGGAAAATGTCAGCAGGTCTGACAGTATCTGTGGAGAGAGAATAGAGCCAATGTTTCGAGTCTGGATGACCCTTTATAAGAGCTCTTACGAAGTGTCATTCAGACTCGAAAGATTGGCTCTATTCTCTAATCATTTTAATCGATAAGTTTCTTGTTCTTAGTTTCCAAATGGCAGGTAAGAGACCTGTCCGGTCCCCACTTGAGCTCTGATTTTTCGCTGGCCATGCTTGGGTAGGATTATAACCATTAGAATCTACTCTCTGAGGTCCGTTTTTCAGTCCAGTGCTACTTGTTTGGAGTATACCGTCACTTCACCGACTATCGGGTCACAAGTCTCTCACAGTTCTTATCACAAATGTATGATAAAATAATTTAAACAATGCCTGAGAACGCTTCTTAACTTCTTAGTCAGCTTCTTATCACCGTTTGTTGATTGGTCAGACCTCCTCTTCACAGATTCGGGAATCTCAGCCGCTGAATACCAGCCGGTCCTGGAATAAGTTTAATTCTAACTCATTCTGAGTAAATATTCTCACCAGCTCCTCTGTTGGGGCCCTGCTAAGCAGCTTCAATGGTCCGTGATTGCAGAAACTGAGCAGTCACAGGAATGTGGTCAAGATAGTCCAGTCCCATAATGCCTCACATTCAATCTGCAGTCCTTCAATTATAACAGAATATGTGGCTGTATGTAGCTGCCTCGGCCGTGGTCAACCCCAACACTGCCTTCTTGAACTGTTACAATGCCTGAGGTGTACGTACACCCACAGTGCTGTTAGGGAGCGATTTCCAGCTACACATTCCAGACTTTCACTAGACTGCAGGTGGATATCAGATTGATATATTCCATTCAACCACTCCCAAGGTGAGTTATTCCAATTCCTTTATTGTCCAGGACAATATATTCACAATCTCTTTAAAACAGAAATTAAACATTCCCATTTGATTTCAGGTATTAACATATTCTGTTAGTTTGTTCTTTATTGTCGATGTCAGGCTGGGGTTGTTCTCCTTGGAGCAAAGGAGGTTGAGGGGAGATTTGATAGAGGTGGACAAGATTCTGACAGGTTGAGATAAGGTGGACAAAGAAAAGCTGTTCCCATTAGCTGATTGGACAAGGACGAGGGGGACATAGATTTATGGTTTTGGGTCAGAGATGCAGTGGAGGGGGATGTGAGCAAGAATATTTTGATGCAGCGAATGGTAATGATCTGGAACTCGCTGCCTTAGATGGGCATTTAGGCGGTGTTTCAAATATAAATGCTGACTAAACATGTCTTAACTTCCTCACACCCTGTCACTCTGTGATCCGTGTGAAAGTTGAAACCAGGTATTCACAACAAGACTCAAAGAGCATCAGCCCACTGGAGGCAAAGTCATGAGACCGGCCAGTCCAACAGAAAGAAACCCTCCGACCCTCCCCATTGACCAACTGTGAGAATGAACAAAATGCAGTCCTGGATGTAACTGAGAGCAGAAACAATGACAGCAGAATCCAACCCCTGTCATCACTCGTGAATTGGTTGGTGTCTCAGCAGGGCGGATGAAGCTCTGAAACTCTTCCCACACTGAGAGCAGATGAATGGCCTCCCGCAGTGTGAACTCGCTGGTGTCTCCGCAGGGTGGATGACTGAGTGAATCCCTTCCCACACTGAGAGCAGGTGAATGGTTTCTCCCCAGTGTGAACTCGCTGGTGTGTCTGCAGGTTGGATAAGTCAGTGAATCCCTTCCCACACTGAGAGCAGGTGAATGGCCTCTCCCCAGTGTGAACTCGCTGGTGTGTCTGCAGGTGGGATAATTGAGTGAATCCCTTTAGACACTGAGAGCAGGTGAACAGCTTCTCCCCAGTGTGAACTCGCTGGTGTCTCCGCAGGGCGGATGACTGAGTGAATCCCTCCCCACACTGAGAGCAGGTGAATGGTCTCTCCCCAGTGTGAACTCGCTGGTGTCCCCGCAGGCTGGATAAGTCAGTGAATCCCTTCCCACACACAGAGCAGGTGAATGGTCTCTCCCCAGTGTGAACTCGCTGGTGCGTTTGCAGGTGGGATGTCTGAGTGAATCTCTTCCCACACTGAGAGCAGGTGAATGGTCTCTCCCCAGTGTGAACTCGCTGATGAGTCTGCAGGCTGGATAACCGAGTGAATCCCTCCCCACACTGAGAGCAGGTGAACGGCCTCTCCCCAGTGTGAACTCGCTGGTGCATCCGCAGATTCGATAACTGACTGAATCCCTTGCCACACACACAGCAAGTGAATGGTCTCTCCCCAGTGTGACTGCGTCGATGAGCTTCCAGCTGAGATGGAGAAATGAATCCCTTCCCACAGTCCCCACATTTCCACGGTTTCTCCATGGTGCGGGTGTCCTTGTGACTCTCCAGGTTAAACAATCAGTTAAATCTCACACAGAACACGGGTACAGTCTCTCCCCGCTGTGAATGCTGCGATGTATTTTCAGGCTGTGTAACTGGTTAAAGCTCTTTCCACAGTCAGTGCACTGGAACACTCTCACTCGGGTGTGTGTGTGTCTCGGTGCTTTTCAAGTCACACAAATGATTAAAGTTTTTGAAGCACAGAACAGAGAAACATTTCTCCTTCGAGAATCAAAGGTCGAAATATTCAGGTCCCGATGAATTGAGTGAGGATGTCAGATGTTGATGTGATGTTTGGTTTGAAATTTGTCTGTAAATCCTCCCCTTCCAATATCCTGTAAAAAGAATTTACAAAAGTGATCAGTGTCAGTACAGGATAGAAATTCAGAACAATTCTAGTTTCTCTGGAACATTCTTTCCTCTCTCATTCCCCAAAGCTGTGAACTCCATCCCACACACTCTCCCTCCATTCTCACTCTGCTGTATCTAATATTCACCCTCCCAATTCTCCTGAAGTTGCTGGTTGAGGGTGATTGACAGATCCATAGTACACAGAACATAGAACATTACAGCGCAGTACAGGCCCTTCGGCCCTCGAACAAAGAACAATACAGCACAGGAACAGGCCTTTCCCCGTGATGAATTCTCCCATTTCTAACATTTTGTCAATCATTTTCATAGAAATCATAGAAACCCTACAGTGCGGAAGGAGGCCATTCGGCCCATCGAGTCTGCACCGACCACAATCCCACCCAGGCCCTACCCCCACATATTCACCCGCTAATCCCTCTAACCTACGCATCTCAGGACTCTAAGGGGCAATTTTCAACCTGGCCAATCAACCTAACCTGCACATCTTTGGACTGTGGGAGGAAACCGGAGCACCCGGAGGAAACCCACGCAGACACGAGGAGAATATGCAAACTCCACACAGACAGTGACCCAAGCCGGGAATCGAACCCGGGACCCTGGAGCTGTGAAGCAGCAGTGCTTCTCTTTATTTTCTCTTTATATATCTATAGAAATTTTTACAGTCAGTTTTTATGTTCTTGCGAGCTTACTTTCATACTCCATTTTTCCCTGGGAGTGGGTGTTTCAAACCTGTTGCTCAGTTTTCAATGCTTTCCGGTCACGAGGACCCGGTTGGGAGCAGAAAACGCTGAAGCCCCGCCCACTCACTGTTGCGTCACCAAGACACCAGCGCATGCGCTCTGCTCCCTGCTGAATCAAGATGGCGGCTGTTAACCTGAGCCTCGTCTCGAGAAAAAGACCTGAAGCTGCAAACACGGGACTTGCGGATTACTATTAGAGGTTTGAGACCTTCACCAGATATTTAGAAACCCTCTCCGTCCATCTGCCGGTTCCAATCCTCCCTCCATGTCTACGCATCCTTACCGGTTGCTGATGAGACAGAGGAACGTCTCTCCCCATTGCCATCATCCACGCTGCACATGCGCCAAACACGGCCTGACTGCGCATGTGCACCTCTCTCCCGTGCTGTGGATAGGGAACATTCCCCACCGCGAGGAATGTTGGGTAAAGCGCACGCCATCGAAACTCCTCATTTAGGAACGGTGAGCTTTTTCTGCTGCGATGTGAAAATTAGGGATACGGGTGCAGTCAATAACATTAGGAATCAAATTATACTGTAACCTATGCGGCACGGTAGCACAGTGGTTAGCACTGCTGCTTCACAGCTCCAAGGACCTGGGTTCGAATCCCGGATCGGGTCACTGTCTGTGTGGAGTTTGCACATCCTCCTCGTGTCTGCGTGGGTTTCTTCCCACAGTCCAAAGATGTGCAGGTTAGGATGATTGGCCATTCTAAAAATTGCCCCTTAGTGTCCTGAGATGCGTAGGTTAGAGGGATTAGCGGGTAAAATATGTAGGGATATGGGGGTAGGGCCTGGGTGGGATTGTGGTCGGAGCAGACTCGATGGGCCAAATGGCCTCTTTCTGCACTGTAGGGTTTCTATGATTTCTAAGTATTCAAGGCATTCATTATCCAACAGAAAGTAGGGGAATGGAAATTCTCAACCGAAGTATCTGAAATTGATACATAATGAGGGGGAAGTCGATCCGTATCTTTAATGAACATGAACACGCAAAAATGGAACTTGACAACTTTTAAACAGCGCATCCTCTTGACACAGAAGTGTCATAATGGGAAATGTGTGTGATGGATAGAGCTGTTTCTGGGGCACAGGGGATTGTAGGATCCACGGCCCCGTTAAACAGCAGCTATTGGTATGTGTTTTATTAGAGGAGCGTCAGTGACTGCAAACATTAATTCTGTTTCTGTCTCCATAGATGCTGTCTAACCTGATGAGTATTTCCAACGTTTTCTCTTTTCATTTCAGATTTCCAGCAGCTGCAGTGTTTTGATTTTGTTTAGTTGAAGGCGTTGCTCATGGAACCGACTCGAGAAACAAATGGACCATTTAAAGCTGTGTTTCAAGTAAGGAAAAAGTAGTTCTGTCAGGGATTTTCATTAAATTTACATTTAGAAAAATTTCAAATTTTTCAGTGTGTGGGAAGGGATTCAGTCGTTCATCCACACTGCTGAGGCACCAGCGAGTTCACAACTGGAACATGGACATGACTAGAATTACCAGCAATTGGCTAAACCTCCTTTGACAGCACCTTCCAAAACTACAAACCTCTCCTCCAACATGGATAAGGGCAGTTTGTGCATGGAAACCCCACTACCTGCATTTACTCTTCAGAATCACACACTATTTTGACTTGGTAGTATACTGCTCTGCCTTCACAATCACTCGGCCAAAATCCTAAAACTTATTTCCGAGCAATACAGTACAGTGGCACAGGGTGGCACAGTGGTCAGCACTGCTGTCTCACAGCACCAGGGACCCAGGTTTGATTCCAGCTTTGGGTGACTGTCTGTGTGGAGTTTGCACGTTCTCTCTGTGACTGCATGAGTTTCCTTCAGGTGCTCCGGTTTTCTCCCACACCCCAAAGGTGTACAGGTTAGGTGGACTGGCCATGCTAAATTACCCCTTAAATGCAGGAGGATACAGGTTACCTCAGGATTACAAGTTGTTTTGAGACTTGAGATTGAAAACGACATTTGGAGGTGGGTTTCCTGCATCCTTTGAGTTGGTGAAGGTTGCGGTTTGGCAGGTTCTGTCAAAGTTCTTGTCCAGTTGTAGACGTATAAAGTCCTTACTGTTCATTCCCTCCCTGTTTCATCTCTTATCTTTCTCCTCCCATTGAGGCTGAATTCTTGTGTAGATCTGGAAAGGTGGCAGGTTTCCTGCATTGAAGGACATTAACAAACCATTAGGGTTTTTAATTACAATCCAGCAGCTTCCAGAGTCACTTCTTCCTTGTGCCGGCTCCACAAATTACCAGATTCATTCAGCTCAATTTCACAACCTGCCTTTGTGTATCACTGTTTTTTCTGCTCTTTGAATTAATTTGCAGCCTCGAGAAATCCATGAGCCATGTACGTATTCAGTGTGAGAGATTGCAACCCCTGAAGGAGCTGCTTCTCCACTTTTAGTTACAATTCTGTTCTGCCCCACGCTCCTGTTTGTTGGCTGCCCAGTGTGGAGGAGACTGGGGAGGTCAGAGGATCTTTTCCTGGACCTGCTCTTGGGGCTGGTTAAAACAGTAATTTGTAGTTCAGCAGAGGGTAACTTGGCTGTGGGCCCCTCTTCTGTGGTTTCACAGTAACTTCATTACAGTGTTACTGTCAGCCTTACTTGTGACTAATAAAAATAAACTTTAACTTTCTTGTCCGTGCTCGTGTGGTCCTGGAGAGGGAGCAGACAGTGTCGACTGGAACACTCGATATCTTCCACAACTCAGGGGACAGAGTGTCTCACAAGCACTGGAAACAAAGTTCTGGTTGAGTTCAGATGGAAGTTCGATTGGTTCACAAGATTGGGGAAACAAGATTTGAAATAATATTCCATGGAAACTAGAATTGTTTGTTGTGAATTTCTATCCTGTGCTGACAGCGATACTGACTCTGTCAATGTCTTTTACAAGGTCCACAAGGGCGATGAATTGCAGATGGGAAATGGAAACCAAACATCACATCAAGATCTGACAGAGTCACTCAATTCATCAGAACCTGAATATCATCGACCTTTAAATGTGGAAGGAGAAATGTTTGTCTGTTCTGGCGGTGGGGAACAATTTCAAACATCAGTGTGACTGGAAAAGCACCGAGACACAGACCTGAGTGAGAGTGAACTGACTGGAAAGAGCTTTAACCAGTTACACAGCCTGAAAAAAACATCACACCATTCACAGCAGAGAACAATAAGATCATAAGAATTAGGATCAGAATTAGGCCATTGGACTCATCGAGTCTGCTCCTCCATTCAATGAGATCACGGCTGATCTGATATGACAATCCAATTTTCTGCCTTGTCCCATAACCCTTAATAGCCTCACTTAGAAGCAATACACATGTTGTGTGTGGACAAGGCTTGAACAGACAAGAACACCGGCACGATGGAGAAACCATGGAAATGTGGGGATTGTGGGAAGGGATTCAGTTACCCATCGCTGCTGGAAATGCATCGGCGCAGTCACACTGGGGAGAGACCATTCACCTGCTCCATGTGCGGGAAAGGATTCATTCAGTCATCCCACCTGCTGACCCACCAGTTCACATTGAAGAGAGGCTTTTTAACCATGCTGACGGTGATCACAACTCTAAAAGCCCTGAGGACCTGGTCATGCACCAATCTATTCACACCGAGAAACAGTTCTGCTGCTCTTACTGTGGGAAGTTATTTAAGCGATCACAGAATCTCATTGAACACAAACGCATTCACACTGGGGAAAGGCCGTTCACCTGCTCTGTGTGTGGGAAGGGATTCACACGATCATCCCACCTCGCTACACACCGACTGGTTCACACTGATAACAGACCTTTCAAATGTACTGAATGTGCGAAGAGTTATAAAACCACAAGTGATCTGCTGATACACCAGCGAGTTCACAATGAGGAGAGGCCATTCAGATGTACAGTGTGTGGGAAGGGATTCACTCTGTTATCCAGCCTCCAGAAACACCAGCGAGTTCACACCGGGGAGAGGTCGTTCACCTGCTCCTTGTGTGGAAAAGGATTCATTTATTTAACCAGCCTCAGATCACACCAACTTGTTTACTCGGATAAGAAACCTTTCAAATGTTCTGAATGTGAGAAGAGCTTTAAGACCTCCAGTGTTCTGCTGAGACACCAGCAAGTTCACTCCGGGGAGAGACCGTTCACCTGCTCCGACTGTGGACAGGGATTCACTCGTTCATCCAAACTGCAAACACACCAGCACATTCACACCGGGGAGAAACCGTTCACTTGCTCTGAGTGTGGGAAGGGATTTTCTCACTCATCCCACCTGCTGAGACACCAACACACTCACAATGGAGAGAGACTGTTCACCTTCTCTGAGTGTGAGATGGGATTCACTCAGTCAACCCATCTTCTAAATTGACAAATGTCTGGAGGGGTTGGATTCTGTTGTTATTGCGGCTGTCAATCACATCCAGGACTGAACCGTGTTCATTCTGACAGTTGGAGTTTGTTTTTGCTGATGTTAGTGATCGCTATAACTGGGCTGGAGTTTAATACTCTGGATAAATGTCAACTGAACTAATATTGTTTCAGACACAAAGCCGGCACCTTCATTTCTCCAGGATAAGAACAGATTAATCAATGTCTTGTTGCACTTCTGTGCCCTTTTCTCGTTTCTAACTCTATATTATTTCAGTTCTCATACCTTCAGTTACTCTCATGGACAAGTCCCAGCTCCCCATACCTTCCAGAGTGTCTTTCCTGGCATCGGAATCCAGGGAAGGCATCAGTAACACATCCACGATCACAAACGATAAATCACAGTTGTTTGCACTGATCCACTGTTGCCCCAATCATTGAGGATGGTGATATTTGTGGAGCTTTCTCTCTCTGTGATTTGTTTAATTGTCCACCACCATTCACGACTGGATGTGGGGGGACTGCAGCTCTGATCTGATCCGTTGTTTGTGGGATCGCTTGGCCCTGCCTGGAACATGCTGCTTCTACTGTTCAGCATGCTTATAGTCTCATGTTACAGAGTAACCAGGTTGGAGGGTGCCCAGTGCTGCTCCTGACTTGTTCTCCTACACTCCATGTTGATTTAGGGGAGGTGATGACTGGTGGTATTATTGCTGAACTATTAATCCAGAAACTCAGCTAATGATTTGGGGACCGGGTTTCGAATCCCACCACATCAGTTGGTGGAATTTGAATTCAATGAAAAAAATCTGGAATTAAGAATTTACTGATGACCATAAAACTATTGTTGATTATCGTAAAAAACCCATCTGGTTCACTAATGCCCTTTAGGGAAGGAAATCTGCTATCCTTACCCGGTCTGGCCTACATGTGACTCCCTCTGAAATGGCCTCGCAAGTCACTCAGTTTAAGGGCAACTAGGACTGGGCCATAAATGCTGGCCATCCAGCAATGCCCATTTCCCACGAATGAATAAAAAAGAATTTCAACTTGAGGACTCCCAGGAAGACTCACTTGCACTGTCCACCTCTGTGCTGCTCCCTCTACTCAGGTCTGAACTGCTGGTAGGACAGAACATTTTGGCAGGAAGGATAAAAGGGAAGCATATTATCTAAATGGTGAGAGATTGTAGAGCTCTGAGATGCAGAGGGTTCTGAGTGTTCGAGAGATTGAATAAACTGGGATTGTTCTCCCTGGAAAGATGGAGGCTGAGGCTCGACCTGATAGACGTTTATAAAATTATGAGGGGTGTGGATAGGGTGAACAGTTGGGAGCTTTTTCCCAGGGCAGAAATGACAATTACAAGGCGGCACAAGCTCAAGATAAAGGGGAAAGGTTCAGTGGAGATGTGCGGGGAAGGTTTTTACACAGAGGATGGTGGGGCCTGGAATGCGCTGCCAAGTGAGGTGGTTGAGGCAGATACATGAGCAACATTTAAGTCTTATCTGGATAGACACATGAACAGCCGGGGAATAGAGGGATATAAGTGGTTGGTCTTGATAGGACAATGTGATCAGCGTTGGCCGAAGGGCCTGTTCCTGTGCTGTGCTGTTCTTTGCATGAATCACAAACAGCTAGTAAGCAGGTAAAGCAACTAATTAGGAAAGCTCTCATTTATTGTGAGGGGAATTGATTACATAAATATGGAGATTATGCTTCAGTTATCCAGAGCACCAGTGAGACCACATCTGGAGTACGGTGTACAGGATTGGTCATCTTGTTGAAGCAAGGATGTAAATACATTGGAAGCAGTCGATTGACCAGACTAATGCCAGAAATGTGTGGTTTATGGGTAAAGCTTGGACAGGCTAGGCTTGTGTCTGCTGGAGTTTAGAAGAGTAAGATAAATTTGATCGAAACATAGAAGATCCTGAAGGGTCTTGACAGGTTGATGTGGAAAGGATGTTTCCTCTTCTGTGAGAATCTAGAGCTCGGGGTCCCTGTTTAAAAATAAGGGTTCGCACATTTAAAACGGAGATGAAGTGAAATATTTTCTTTCAGAGGGTCGTGAACCTCTGGAACGCCTCTGAAAAGGCGGTGGAAGCAAAATATTTGAAAATTTTTAAGGCAGATGTAGATAGATTCTTGGCAAGCAAGTAGGCGATAGATTATTGGGGGTAGGCAGGATGCAGATTTAAGGTTACTATCAGGTCAGCCCTGATCTGATTAAATGGTGGAGCAGACTCAAGGGACCAAATAGCCGAATCCTGCTCCTTGTTCCTGTGAGACATTGGCAGTAAGATATGATTCAAAGTATGACTGTGTCAGCCTGTTTCTCGACTGGACTGTTTGACTGTAGGAACGGTCATGTTTAATAGTTTGTAGCTTAGCTATGTGTAATGATCAAGTAATTGAAGCTTATTAATCAATTAATCTGCTGTGATATTCTGCTGAATTGTAATACATTAGTATCATGTAACTGGCTTTGTCTGTAACTGCGTTCTTATTTGACAAGTGAAATACATCACATGACCCGAGGCCGGTGTAAAGCTACACTTTTATACTTTAATTACAGAGTCCTGTGGATCCCATCAACTCTGGATGAGCTAAGGTCTGGAACTGTTACCCCTCAGCCATTGACAACAACAGTTATACTTGAGTTAGAGGCCATATTGTGTGAAGAAACCAGCTGTGAAGTTTCAAACCTTCAGCACTGTGTCGTAAATTAATGTATCCTTTTAACTTGTAATATCTTAAAAGAAGCAGTCACTTTCCTTCAGACTATATAACCATCATTGGTTTGAAAAATTAAAGATTTTAGTTCTCCAATCAGTTTTCATAGCGTAGTGGTTATTCTGACTAATTACTTTTGAACATTTATCAATTGAATGTATTATGCTGTATTTGTGTTTCCTGCTCTCTCACCTTTCACACACTGATTTGATGCCACTTTCTTTGGATTTTAGATCTGAAGTAACTTTGTAATTTCTGTATTAGTTTAAGGCTGTGTGTCACTTTGTGTCCTTTTAATTAACTGTGTTCCAAGCTCTGGCAACCACTACAAAAACCAGCAAGCACTTTCTTTAACCAAAATATACTGATAGTCACCTGCCCCAATGAGAACTCTACAGGATTACTACACATCAATTAGACAAAGAACAAAGAACAATACAGCACAGGAACAGGCCCTTCGGCCCTCCAAGCCAGCGCCGCTCAAGTGCCCAACTAGACCATCCGTTTGTATCCCTCTATTCCCAGTCTGTTCATGTGGCTATCTAGATAAGTCTTAACGATCCCAGCGTGTCTGCCTCAATCGCCTTGCTTGGCAGTGCATTCCAGGCCCCCACCACCCTCTGTGTAAAATACGTCCCCCTGACATCTGTGTTGAACGTTGCCCCCCTCACCTTGAACCCGTGACCCCTTGTGTTCGTCACCTCTGACCTGGAAAAAGGCTTCCCACCGTTCACCCTATCTATACCCTTCATAATTTTATACACCTCTATTAGGCCACCCCTCGTCCTCTGTCTTTCCAGGGGGAACATCCCCAGTTTACCCAATCTCTTCTCATAGCTAAGACCCTCCATACCAGGCAACATCCTGGTAAACCTTTTCTGCACTCTCTCCAAAGCCTCCACGTCCTTCTGGTAGTGTGGCGACCAGAACTGGACGCAGTATTCCAAATGTGGCCTAACCAACATTCTATACAGCTGCAACATCATACGCCAACTTTTATATTCTATGCCCCATCCAATAAAGGCAAGCATGCCATATGCCTTCTTCACCATCCTCTCCACCTGTGCTGCCACCTACATGGATCTGTGGACTTGTACACCCAGGTCCCTCTGTGTGTCTATACTCCTGATGGTTCTGCCATTTATTGTATAGCTCCCCCTTACATTAGATCTACTGAAATGCATCACTTTGCATTTATCTGGATTAAATTCCATCTGCCATTTCTCCGCCCAATGTTCCAGCCTATCTATATCCTGCTGTATTCTCTGACAATGTTCATCACTATCCGCAACTCCAGCAATCTTCGTGTCGTCCGCAAACTTACTGATCACGCCAGCTACATCTTCCTCCAAATCATTTATATATATCACAAACAGCAGAGGTCCCAGTACAGAGCCCTGCGGAACACCACTAGTCACAGACCTCCAACCGGAAAAAGACCCCTCCACTGCTACCCTCTGTCTTCTATGGCTAAACACAGTAAGAGGTTTAACAACACCAGGTTAAAGTCCAACAGGTTTATTTGGTAGCAAAAGCCACACAGCTGCCCGGTTCACAGCTCAGAGAAGCTGAGTAGGAAGAAGATAGACAACAGTCTATCTGTATTATGTCACCCAGTGGTGGCATGTAGATGAGAAACAGGAGGGGCAAAGGATAAACTCTTGGGGGAAACTAGTGCAGGGGCTTTGGAGAGGAAAGAGAGGTTGGAGATGGGGTACCAAAAGTGTGGCTTTTGCTACCAAATAAACCTGTTGGACTTTAACCTGGTGTTGTGAAACTTCTTACTGTGTTTACCCCAGTCCAACGCCGGCATCTCCACATCATGACTTCTATGGCTAAGCCAGTTCTCCACCCATCTAGCTAGCTCACCTTTTATCCTGTGAGATTTAACCTTTTGCACCAGCCTGCCATGAGGGACCTTGTCAGACGCTATACTAAAATCCACGTAGACGACATCCACGGTCCTTCCCTCCTCAATCGTTTTTGTCACCTCCTCAAAAAACTCAACCAAATTTGTGAGGCATGACCTCCCTCATGCAAAACCATGCTGTCTTTCGACAATGAGATTATTCAGTTCTAAATGCGCATATATCCTATCTCTAAGAATCTTCTCCAACAATTTCCCTACCACGGACGTCAAGCTCACCGGCCTATAATTACCCGGGTTATTCTTGCTACCCTTCTGAAATAACGGGACCACATTTGCTATCCTCCAATCCTCTGGCGCCTCACCTGTGTCCAGTGAAGAGACAAAGATTTCTGTTAGAGGTCCAGCAATTTCATCTCTTGCCTCCCTGAGGAGTCTAGGATAGATGCCATCTGGCCCTGGAATTTGTCTGTCTTAATGTTTCCTAAAAAACCTAACACTCCCTCCCTTGTAATTGAGATTTTTTCTAACGGGTCAACACATCTCTCTGAGACAATACCAGTCAACATGTCCCTCTCCTTTGTGAATACTGATGCAAAGTATTCGTTTAGGATCTCATCGACTTCCTTTGGTTCGAAGCATGATTCCCCTCCTTTGTCCCCGAGAGGTCCGATTCTCTCCCTAACAACCCTCTTGTTGCTAACGTATGTATAAAATGCCTTAGGATTCTCCTTAATCCTGTATGCCAAGGACATTTCGTGACCCCTTTTTGCCCTTCTAACTCCCCGTTTGAGTTCTTTTCTCCTTTCTCTGTATTCCTCCAGTGCTCCATCTGTTTTTAGCTGCCTGGACCTCATGTATGCCTCTTTTTTCTTTTTAGCTTCTCTGGAACATGTTTCTGTCTGTTGTTCCCCCAAATCTGTAAATACCCATCCCACACACACTCCCCCCTCCCTGGGCTGAAATCCAAATAAAGTTATGGATAATTATGCTAAATCGCCCTTTGGTGATGGGGGGGTGGGAGGAGCGGGGTGCTAGCAAGGTGAATGCATGGGGTTGTGGGGATGGAGCCTGGGTGCAGACTTGATGGGCCAAATGGCCTCCTTCTGCACTGTAGGGATTTTATGATTCTAGAGTAACAGACCTTGTGTCCGGAACTGACTGCGTGGAGATTTTCTTTGAGGAGCCAAACCGCCTGGTTATTAACCCCTCTAACAAGAGGAAAGGTTTTCTGCAAAAAAATGGAAAGGTTATAACATGGGGCAGACTCCGAAAGTAACTGATACATTAGAGGGCCAGTCAGGAGGCTGCAGGAAATGATCGGTAGATGACCATCACCATGAAGAAACCAATCAGAAACTGATTCCACACCACCGACATCAATCAGGGACATCTTTTTTGTGTCCAACCAAATAAACAAAATCAACTTAACTTCGGGACAACTCAAAAAGGGGCAGCTTCCTAAAAGGAGGGGAACCGCCCGAAACAAAAAACAAAGCGGAAAGGAAACTTAAAACATCAAATTAAAATGTGATTAAAGGGGTCAATAACACACCCCAGTCCCTGCAGTGCCCAGCGGGCATGGAAGGCTTCAGTGGTGCCCTCAGACACTGCATGCTCCCTTTCCAGGGACACCTGGCCACGAATATAGCTGTGGTAGAGGGGGCAGACAGTCAGGTTGAAGACCCTTTCGATCGCCCTCTGCCTGGACCTGTAGATGGAATTAAATCAATCAGAGACTGATCATGCGAACCAGAGTTCAGGAACACCATTGATCATGTACAAGGGGCTGTGTCCAGAAAAAGTTAATAAGTATCAGCTTTCAGCTGCCCGGTTCACAGCTCAGAGAAGCTGAGTAGGAAGAAGATAGACAACAATCTATCTGTATTATGTCACCCAGTGGCGGCATGTAGATGAGAAACAGGAGGGGCAAAGGATAAACACTTGGGGGACACCTAGTGCAGGGCCTTTGGAGAGGAAAGAGAGGTTGGAGATGGGGTAGTAGTTGGCAAAGACTTGGGATTGAGTGTTTTTTTAGGATTGGTGATGACAGTGGATTTGAAAGTGAGAGAGACAGTATGAGAGAAAAGAGAGAACTGTCAACAATATCACCTAATGAGGGGAAGTTGGATGATCAGCAGTTTAGTGAGAATAGGATTGATGGAGCACAAGGTGGGTCTCATGGACAAGATGCAGAGGGCATGAAGGGAGATAGGAGAGAAACTGGAGAAAGCTGTAGGTTCTGGGCTTGAGCAAGATGGAACTTTAGACACGGTTTGTCCCGGTGGGCTAGTGGAAGGGAGGGAAGCAGCAGAGGCAGCTGATCAGATTGTCCCAATCTCACAAAGAAGCTCCATGAGCTCCTCACACTTGGAGGTGAGGTTGGAAGAGACAGGGGAGCGTGAGAACCCTTCAAAAGGAAATAACATATGTTAAAGGTGTTAAAAGATTAAACACTGTTAACACAAAGCTAATTTATTGAAATTATTTGTGAATTCGCTGGTGTCTCAGAAGGTTGGATGACTGAGCGAATCTCTTCCCACACTTGGGGCAGGTGAACGGCCTTTCCCTGGTGTGAACTCGCTGGTGTGTCAGCAGGGAGGATGACTGAGTGAATCCCTTCCCACACTGGGAGCAGGTGAATGGTCGCTCCCCAGTGTGAACTCGCTGATGTACAGTGAGGTCAGATGATGTCTTGAACCCAGCGTCACAGTGAGAGCACCTGAATGGTTTCTCGTCAGTGTGAACACGTTGATGGCGCATCAGTTCCCCAGAACTTTTAAAGCATTTCTCACAGTCTGGGCAGTTAAAAGGTCTCTCCTCAGTGTGAACTCGTTGATGGTGGAGCAGTTGCCGGGAACTTTTGTAGCACTTCCTGCAGTCTGGACATTGAAATGGTCTCTTCTCATTGTGAACACTCTGGTGATTCAGCAGAGTGGATAATTGAGTGAATCCCTTCCCACACTCAGAACAGGTGAAAGGTCTCTCCCCAGTGTGAATTCGCTGGTGTGTCCGCAGGTTAGATGACCGACTGAACCCATTCCCACACACAGAGCAGGTGAATGGCCTCTCCCCGGTGTGACTACACTGGTGCTCAGTGAGTTGAGATGATTGTTTGAACCCAGTCCCACAATGAGAGCATCTGAATGGCCTCTCGTCACTGTGAGCACGTTGATGGAGTATCAGGTCCCGGGAACTTTTATAGTAATTCCCACAGTCTGGACATTTAAATGGTCTCTCGTCAGTGTGAACTCGCTGGTGCACCATCAAGTCAGAGGACCGAGCGAATCCTTTCCCACACTCTGAGCAAGTGAATGGTCTCTTCCCAGTGTGAACTCGCTGGTGTCTCAGCAGGTTGCCTGACTGAGCGAATCCCTTCCCACAGTTGGAACAATTGAAAGGTCTCTCTCCAGTGTGAACTCGCTGGTGTTGCAGCAGGCTGGATGAGCGAGAGAATCCCTTCCCACACTTGGAGCAAGTGAATGACCTCTCCCTGGTGTTTCTGGGCTGATGAGTTTCCAGTTCCGATGGGGAACTGAATCCCTCCCCACATTCCCACCGTTTCTCCCCACTGTGAACAGTGCTTTTTCCTTCCATGTTCAAAATTCACAAATATTCAGCTGACAATAAATTGGGTGACTCCATCTGATCCTGATGGGATGTTTGGTTTGAGTTTTCTGATTGGAAATCCTCCACTTCAGATAATCTGAAATTGATTTTAAACAGAAAAAAGGGGATGAGAAAGAACTCACAAAAGGCAGGTTGTGAAATTGAGCTGAATGAATCTGGTCATTTATGGGGTTGGCACAAGGAAAAAGTGACCATGAAACCTGTTTGGTCCTTTGTCAGAAGTGAAATGCTCACTAATGTCCTTCAGGGAAGAAAGCCTGCCTCTGGTCTGAGTCTACAAGAACACAAGTTCTCTGAGTCTACAAGTTCTCTGCAAGAACACAAGAAATAGGAGCAGGAGGAGGCCATTCGGCCTGTCGAGGCTGCTCTGCCTTTCAACCACATGTCATCATCATATTGAATGATGTAGCACCCTGGGCCAGAGAAATCTATGTTACAAGAGAGACAGAGAGAAAAACAGAGAGAAAAACAGAGAGAAAGTAGCAAGAGACAGGGGCAAATGGGAGGCATTCTATAGACCTAGAACTGAACCACAATCTCCTAATCCCTCAACCTCCACCACCTGGATGGACCAGGGCAGCAAGAGTATGTGGACACCATCACCTGCAAGTTCCCCTCCAAGCTCCATAGCATCCGAACTTGTCTGACATCCAAGGCTGGATGAGCAGAAATGTCCCCCATTTAAATATTAAAGTTAAAGCTCAAGTTTATTTATTCGTCACAAGTAAGGCTTTCATTTACATTACAATGAAGTTACTGTGAAATTCCCCGAGTCGCCACACTCCGGCACCTGTTTGGGTAGTCAACCAACACGTCTTTCAGACTGTGGGAGGAAACCTGAGCACCCAGAGGAAACCCACGCAGGCACGGGGAGAACATGCAAGCTCCACGCAGACAGACAGTGACCCAAGCCGGGAATCAAACCCAGGTCCCTGGCGCTGTGAGGCAGCAGTGCTAACCACTGTGCCACCCATGGCACATATATTGACGAATGCTGATCTACAAACAAATGCTCACTGATCTACAATGCTTAATTTTAAGATGCACCAAGATTGTAAATTTCTTATCCTTGTTTTCCTCCATGGTTGCAATCATCCCAATCTCTGTAATCTCCTCCAGGCACATATCCTCCGAGATCTCAGCACTCATCTAATTTTGACCACTTGAGCAGTCCCGATTTTAATCGTTCCATCATTACTGATTTTGCCTATTTCAGAAGCTCTGGAATTTCCTCCTTAAACCTCTCTGATTCGCCACCCTATTTTTCTCAGTTAAGATTCTCCTTAAAACCTAATATCTCGTCATGTGGCTCAATGTCAATTGTTATTTCATAACATTTCTCTGAAATGTGTTTAAAAGTTTAATTCTATTCATGCACAATATAAATACAAATAATGGTGACTGCCCTGGATATATATCATTGTTCTGCCTCATCAGTAAGAAACTGGGAGTGACAGAGTGAAACAGGTTGATGGAGATTCTCACTTGGAGATAATCAAAATTGTTGCCCCCAACAAAGGTGGCGGCGATACACACATTCTGCTGCTACTGCCCCGAACAAAGATGGAGCCGCGCATGCGCTCTGCTGCTAATGCCTGGATAAAGATAGCGGCCGCTAAACCCAGCTCTGTGAGAAAGCTGCGGCCCCTGCTGCAGGGAGGAGGCAACGGTTCGCGGGAAACGCTGGGAAATTTTTTCCGCATTTGCGGTTTGTGTAACGTGTTTACGTTACGTATCCAGTCACTCACCTGATCCGTGGTTCCCTTCGTCTCGCCATTCTCTCCGTTACGGATGGCAGATCCAAGGAACAAAAGCTTGTCTCCGTCGCCATTAACTAGACTGCGCATGCTTCACTCACAGCCAAGCCCCGCCCCCTCATTCACTCTGATTGGTTGGAGGGCCAGCTTATTCACACTGAGGAGAAGACTGCATTCACTGTGGAAAGAGGTTCAGGTCCTCAGCCAACCTCACTGCGCACCAGTGAATTCACACCAGGGAGAAGCCGTACACCTGCTCCGTGTGTGGGGAGGAATTTGCCCAGTTATCCAGCCTCCAGTACCACCAGGAAGTTCACACTCAGGAGAGGCCATTCAACTGCAGTGCCTGTGGGAAGAATTTCAGATCTTCATCCAACCTCATTGAACACCAGCGAGCTCACACTGGGGAGAGGCCATTTATCTGCTCTATATGTGGGAAGGGATTCACAAAGTCCTCCAACTTGATGGTACACCAGTGAATTCATACCGGGGATAGGCCATTTATCTGCTGTGTGTGGGGGAAGGGATTCACGGAGGCAGCTAAAGAGCGGAGACATCAGCGAGTTCAAAAGTGACTGAAGGGATTGAATTCTGCTGTTGTTAGTGCTGCTGTTTATCACATTCAGGATTGATAATCTGACAATATCTGATTTGATTTTGCTGATGTTAACAAACCCTGTGGCTGGAGTTCAATATTCTGGAAATGTCACTGATTTTCGGGGCTGCAATGTCCCTTTTTAAACGCACATTCTGTGATCTTTCTCCTAAATTCAAGAATTCAGGAACTGGTTTACAATAAAATTATAAACTTTTACTTCAATCCTAAATTGATACAAAATCCAGAAGTCAATGTTTAAAAGGGTCCATTAATTAACATCTCCAATTAGAAAGTGTTGATTAATCCTTGCTGACAATTACTGATTTACACGTTCTTCACAGTGACATTCCCATTCTGAAATGAAATTATCAAGGAAAATTGAACAAAATAGTGAAATATTTTACAGACACATCAATTAAAACTTTAACAATCAACATTGATATTGATGCAACTGGAAAGTCGCTGAGTTCAATAATTTCTGACACAGCAGCAGCAACATTTGGTAAAGGTGGAACACACAACAAACCAAAAGAGAAAATGCTGGAAAATGTCAGCAGGTCTGGCAGCATCTGTAAGGAGAGAAAAGAGCTGACGTTTCGGGTCCAGATGACCCCACACACAACAAAGACTGGTTTGAGATCCATTCAGCAGAGATGACGTGTCATTGAAGCAAAAAGCAAAGTCTACTTGATGGTACAACATAAACCCAACAGCTGGAACACTGTGTCACTTGAAAATAGCCAGGAAAAATGTGTAAAAACAGCGCGATACTGTGCCAATAATCACTGGACCAGCTGATATCAAGAAATTCAAAAACTGACAATGCTGAAAAATCTCGGCCGGTCTGATAGCTTCTGTGGAGAGAGAATAGAGCCAACGTTTCCAGCCTGGATGACCCAGCTAGAAGAGAAGTGAACAATTGGTACTGAATCTAAAATGCTGCCAGCTGCTGCGCTGAGAAAAATGAAATGTTCTAATTACTGAGTGAAAAATGTACTTGTACCATATTTTACATTTAGTCTTGCTGGAAGCTCAAGGGTTTGTATTGCTGATTCTGATCATTCGAGTAGCGTCTTGATTACATATCGATGATATGTAATCAAGAAATTAAAACAAGCTCGTGGTTTAGGAATTACTGGGTTAATCAGAAATCATTTGTGAGAAGTGAATAAGGATGGGGAAATCAGGAAACAATTGCCACTTAATCAGTTTTAAATGTATTGAATTTATAGGACAGTGTAGACTGTTTATCCCAACCAAAAGCGTCTCTCCAGCACAGACCTGAAACAAGACAAACTTGGTAGGGTGGGGTGATCATGGCCTATATGTAAACTCACTACATAAAGGTTAAACAGGATGTTGCAGCAAGCAATGAACCACAAAGTGACTGAAGAGACTTCCAATGGGCTGACGAATGGCAGATGGAGTTTAATTTAGATAAATGTGAAGTGATGCATTTTGATAGATCAAAACAGGGCAGGACTTACTCAGTTAATGGTTGGGCATTGGGGAGAGTTATAGAACAAAGAGATCTAGGGGTACAGGTTCATAGCTCCTTGAAAGTGGAGTCACAGGTGGACAGAGTGGTGAAGAAGGCATTCAGCATGCTTGGTTTCATCGGTCAGAACATTGAATCCAGGAGTTGAGACATCTTATTGAAGTTGTATAAGACATTGGTAAGGCCACACTTGGAATACTGTGTACAGTTCTGGTCACCCTATTATAGAAAGGATATTATTAAACTAGGAAGAGTGCAGAAAAGATTTAGTAGGATGCTACTGAGATTTGATGGTTTGAGATATAAGGAGAGGCTGGATAAACTGTGACTTTTTTCTCTGGAGCGAAGGAGGCTGAGGGGTGATCTTATAGAGGTCTATAAAATAATGAGGGGCACAGATCAGCTCGATAGTCGATATTTTTTCCCAAAGGTAGGGGAGTCTAAAACTAGAGGGCATAGGTTTAAAGTGAGAGAGGAGAGATACAAGAGGGTCCAGAGGGGCAATTTTTTCACAGAGGATGGTAAGCATCTGGAACAAGCTGCCAGATTAGTAGTAGAGGCGGGTACAATTTTGTGTTTTAAAAAGTGGTTACATGGGTAAGATGGGTATAGAGGGATGTGGGCCAAATGCGGGCAATTGGGACTGGCTTTGTGGTTAAAAAAAGGGGCGACATGAACAAGTTGGGCCAAAGGGCCTGTTTCCATGCTGTAAACCTCTCTGACTCGAATGGAAATAGCAGGGAATTCACTGAACATCTGTCCCTTGCAAATGATAATTAAATAAATGATTGACATAAACACCAACACGAGCCACCACACCACCACCCCGCGCCCCCCCCTCCCCCGCCGCCACAGAAATAAGCTACATAAATGGAATTTTGTGTGGGGAAATCACTTCAAACAACAAAGAGCTTTTCAAAGTGGCTAAAGGTGACTGAAACAGGAGATCGGCATCCTTCTGATCCGGGATCAGTAAACCATTCCGAGGAGAATATCACCTCCAGACACGGAGATCAGTATCCCCCTGATCCGGGATCAGTAAACCCTTCCGAGGAGAATATCATCTCCAGCGATTAGCGGAGATCAGTATTTCCTTCATCCGGGATCTTACCTATTACAGGTTTTATGTCTTTTATGTATCATATCTAAACTGTTGCTTCTTAATAACTGAGTGAAAAATCACCGGCGACTTCTATCCATTTTTCAAATGCTCAGGCCAGCATTTATTGCCCCTTCCTCATTACTCTTGTGAAGGTGGTGGTGAGCTGCCTTCTTCAATCACTGCAATCCCTGTGGTACAGGTACACGGTGCTGTTAGGGAGGGAGCTTTTAAACCTCTTCTCACAGTCCAAGCATTTAAACAGTCTCTTCTCAATGTGAACAAGTTGATGTTTACTGAGATACAATGACTGAGTGAATCCCTTCCCACACATGGAGCAGGTAAACAGCCTCTGCTCAGTGTTGTGCTTGTGTTGCAGCAGATCCATTGCACTTTTAAATCTCGTCACAATCAGAACATCAAAACCATGTATTTTTCGGTCTGAACAAGTTGATGTGAAATAAAGCTGCTTAACTGATTGAATCCCCTGTCACACACGGAGCAGGTGAACATGCTCCCTCAGTGGGAGTGCACCGGTGTTTTAGCAGGCTGGGTGACAGTGAATCCCTTCCCACACTCAAATCAGATGAATGGCCTCCCACCAGTGTGAACCCACAGGTGTTCAGTGATTTGGGATGAAGTAGTGAATCAGTTCCCAGATGAAGAGCAGCTGAACAGCCTCTCTCAGTGGGAGTGGTTTGGTGTCTCTGCAGATTCCCTGCACTTTTAAAGCTCTTTCCACAGTCAGAGCATTTAAACGGTCTCTTATCAGTGTGAACAAGCTGATGGTTGCTGAGCTGTGATGACTGAGTGACTCTCTTCCCACACACAGAGCAAGCAAACGGCCTCTCCCCTGTGTGAAGAGGCTGGTGTTTCATCAGTTCATTTCTGCTTTTAAACCTCTTCCCACAGTCAGAACATTTACAGGGTCTCTCATCGGAGTGAACAATTTTGTGTCTTTTGAGGTAGGATAAACATGTGAATCCCTTGCCACATAGGGAGCAGGTGAAAGGTTTCTCCCCAGTGTGAAGACTCTGGTGTTCACCGAGGTGAGATGTTGTAGTGAATCCCTTCCCACACTCAGCGCAGGTGAATGGTCTCTCTCCAGTGTGGATGCGCTGGTGTCTGAGAAGATGGGATGATTTAACAAATCCTTTCCCACAAAAGGAGCAAACAAACGGTCTCTCCCCAGTGTGAACACGCTTGTGTTCAGTGAGGGTGGAATACTGCCTGAAATGTTTCCCACACTGAGAGCAGCTGAATGGTCTCTCCCCAGTGTGAACACGCTTGTGTTCAGTGAGGTGGGAAGCACAAGTGAATCCCTTCCCACACATGGAGCAGGTGAAGGGTTTCTCCCCAGTGTGAACACGTAGGTGTTCAGTGAGGTGAGATACTTGCCTGAAGTTCTTCCCACATTGAGAGCAATTGAATGGTCTCTCGCCAGTGTGAACCCGTTGATGGTGAATTAAACCCTCAGAACTCTTAAAACTGTTCCCACAGTCAGAGCATTTAAACGGTCTGTCCTCAGTGTGAACTCGCTGGTGTGACACCAGGCTAAATGACTGAGCGAATCCTTTACCACACATACAGCAGATGAATGGTCTCTCCCCAGTGTGACTGCGTCGATGAATTTCCAGCTGAGATGGGGTTTTACAAACTTTTCCACAGTCTTCACATTTCCACTGTTTCTCCATGGTGCTGGTGTCTTTGTGTCTCTCCAGGTTGGATGATCTGTTAAATCCTTGTCCACACAGAACACGTGTACGGTTTCACCCGACAGTGAATGGTGTGATGTTTTTCAGGCTGCGTAACTGGGTAAAGCTCTTTCCAGTCAGTTCACTGGAACACTCTCACTCCAGTGTGTGCATGTGTCTCGATGCTTCTCCAGTCACACTGATGTTTGAAATATTTTCCCACAGGCAGAACAAACATTTTTCCTTCCACATTCAAAGGCTAATTGAGTTTAGGTGCTGATAAATCGAATGATTGTAAAATATTCGTATGAAATTTGATTTGAGTTTCCAGTCTGTAAATCTTCCCCTTCAAATATCCTGCAAAAGAAGATAACAAAACTACTGTCAGTCCAGGATAGAAATTCTGAACAGACAATTCTAGTTTCTCTGGAACATTTTTTCCGCTTGTTCCCCCAAACCTGTAAATCCCCATTCCACACACTCTCCCTCCTCCCTGGGCTGAAATCCAAACCCATCTCATCATCTCCAACATTCTTTTCCTCCATTCCCAGTTTTCTCCCTCCCTCCCTCTCCTCTGTCTGGATTCAGTTCTGATCAATGACATGTCATTGATGAAGACGAACATCTCGTCAAGACCATCCCCACACCCCCACTTCTTGCCTTCAAACAACCGCACAACCTCAAACAGACCATTGTCCGCAGCAAACTAACCAGCCTTCAGGAGAACAGTGACCACGACACCACACAACCCTGCCACAGCAACCTCTGCAAGACGTGCCGGATCATCGACACGGATGCCATCATCTCGCGTGAGAACACCATCTACCTGGTACACGGTACCTACTCTTGCAACTCGGCCAACATTGTCTACCTGATACGCTGCAGGAAAGGATGCCCCGAGGCATAGTACATTGGGGAAACCATGCAGACGCTACGACAACGGCTGAATGAACACCGCTCGACAATCACCAGGCAAGACTGTTCTCTTCCTGTTGGGGAACACTTCAGCGGTCATGGGCATTCAGCCTCTGATCTTCGGGTAAGCATTCTCCAAGGCAGCCTTCACGACACACGACAGCGCAGAGTCGCTGAGCAGAACTGAGAGCCAAGTTCCGCATACATGAGGGCGGCCTAAACCAGGATGTTGGGTTCATGTCACACTATCGGTAACCCCCACAGCTTGCCTCCTGGACTTGCAGAATCTCACTGGCTGTCCTGTCTGGAGACAATACACATTTCGTTAACCTGTGCCTAATGCTCCCTCCACTCACATTGTCTGTATCTTTAAGACCTGATTAGCTGTAAAGATTCGCATTCTAATCAGTATTCTGTAACTTGATTTTGTGTCTCTGTATGCCCTGTTTGAGAGCAGATATCCACTCCATCGGACAAAGGAGCAGCGCTCCGAAAGCTAATGGCATTTGCTGCCAAATAAACCTGTTGGACTTTAACCTGGTGTTGTTAAAACTCTTACTGTGGATTCAGTTCTCCAGCTCCTGTCTGCAGACTGGCAATAAAACCAATGGGTCTTAGTGGGGGTGTTGGGGCCTCCAGCTGGTGTTTGTGAATCCTCCCCGCCCACCTCCCAGGGTTTCCTTCCTTCCCAGAGATCAGAGTCCTCATTGATTTGAGGCCAAAGTGTAACCTCTTATTTATTGTCCCCCTCCCCCATCCTCTGATGTGAACCATCCTCCAGTGGCTGAGCCAGGATGGGGCCGTTAACCTGGGCCTGTTCCCGGGAGGGAGGGAGGGAGGGAGAAGCCCCGCAGCTGCAAACCAGGGAGCTGACAATGATTCTGAAGGGTTTGCGGATCCACAAAGTGTTTCCAAATCCTCCCAGCCACCGCCTAACGCTGACTCCGCTTCTCCGGGACAAACAAGCGCCAAGGACAGCAAAGACACTGCGCATGCTCCACATCACAATGCCCGGGGACTGATTGACGGCAGCTCCGGACCAATCGGAAGAGGGGGCGGGGCTGGAGGACCGAACGGCAGCGGCTGGTCCTCCAACCAATCGGAGTGAATGAGGGGCAGACCTGAAACATGCGCAGCTCCGGACCAATCGGAAGAGTTCCCTGTTCCACGCATGGGAGAAGTGCGCATGCGCGGTAAGCAAAGGCGTTTGCAGCACGGGCAGTGCGGGTGACAGCGACTGGAGAGAACTTCCTGTGTCTCATCAGCAGCCGGTAAGGATGCAGAAACATAGAGGGAGCAATGGAACCGGCGGATGGACGTAGAGGGTTTCTAAATACCTGTTGAAGGCCTCAAACATCGAATATGAGCCCGTAGGTCCCGTGTTTGCAGCTTCAGGTCTTTTTCCCGAGACAAAGCTCAGGTTAACAGCCGCCATCTTGATTGAGCAGGGAGCAGAGCGCATGCGCTGGTGTTTTGGTGACGCAACCGTGAGGGGGCGGGTCTTTGTGTTTCTGCTCCCACCGGGTCCTAGTGCTCGGAAATATGACTAAATTTGAGCATCAGATTTTCAAACAGCTTCACCCACTCCCAGGCTGCACCTCACGTTTGCAGCCGAGAGAAGTTAATGGGTCATGTACATATTCAGTATGAGAGGTGGCATCCGGAATACTTACCTGAAGCGGTTACACGGCTTTTGTACTTGTTGGAGTTTAGAAGGTTGAGGAGGAATTTATTGAAACTTACGGGGTACGGCGTGGCCTGGACAGAGTGGACGTGGAGAGGATGTTTCCACAAGTAGATAAAACTAGAACCAGAGGGCATAACCTCAGACTAAAGGGATGTTCCTTTCAAACAGAGATGAGGAAGAATTTCTTCAGCCAGAGTCATTGAGGTTTACAGCATGGAAACAGGCCCTTCGGCCCAACTTGTCCATGCCGCCCTTTTTTTTAAAACCCCTGAAGCGAATCCCAATTGCCTACATTTGGCCCATATCCCTCTATTCCCATCGTACCCATGTAACTATCTAAATGCTTTTTAAAAGATACAATTGTACCCACAGCTTGTTCCAGACACTCACCACCCTCTGTGTGAACAAATTGCCCCTCTGGACACTTTTGTATCTCCCACCTTAAACCTGTGCCCTCTAGTTTTAGACTCCCCTACCTTTGGGAAAAGATATTGACTATCTACCTTTGGGAAAAGATATTGACTATGCCCCTCATTATTTTATAGACTTCTATAAGATCACCCCTCAGCCTCCTACGCTCCAGAGAAAAAAGTTCCAGTCCATTCAGCCTCTCCTTATACTCAATCCATCAAGTCCCGGTAGCATTCTACTAAATCTTTTCTGCACTCTTTCTAGTTTAATACTATCCTTTCTATAATAGGGTGACCAGAATTGCACACAGTATTCCAAGTGTGGCCTTACCAATGTCTTGTACAACTTCAACAAGACGTCCCAACTCCTGTATTCAATGTTCTGACCGATGAAACCAAGCATGCCGAATGCCTTCTTCACCACTCTGTCCACCTGTGACTCCACTTTGAAGGAGCTATGAACATGTACCCCTAGATCTCTTAGTTCTGTAACTCTCCCCAACGCCCTACCATTAACTGAGTAAGTCCTGTCCTGGTTCAATCTACCAAAATGCATCACTTCGCATTTGTCGAAATTAAATTCCATCTGCCATTCGTCAGCCCACTGGCCCACCAGAGAGTGGTGAATCTGTGGAACTCTTTGCCACAGAAGGCTGTGGAGGCCAGGTCATTGAGTGTCTTTAAGACAGAGATAGATAGGTTCTTGATTAATAAGTGGATCAGGGGTTATGGGTAAAAGGTAGGAGAATGGGGATGAGAAAAATATCAGCCCATGACTGAATGGTGAAGCAGCCTCGATGGGCCGAGTGGCCTAATTCTGCTCCTATGTCTTATGGCCTTTTGGTTACACTTCAGCCCCAAGCTCCTCATGTTTACATAGAAACATGCATAGAAAATAGAAGCGGAAGGAGGCCATTCAGCCCTTTGAACATTCCCTGCCATTCATTATGGTCATGGCTGATCCTCAAATTCAATACCCTTGTCCCACCCATCCCCCCATAATATCCCTTTTGCCCCAAGAGATATATATCTACTTTTGAGGAATGGAGATCCAAAGATTCACGACCCACTGTGTGAAAAATATCTAATCTCTGTCTCTATGCGCAACACTTGTTTAAACAGTGACCCCGAGATTCTCCCATAAGAGTAAACAACACTTCCAACAAGTTGTTGGAAGGTATTTTGAGAGACAGGATCTACAGGCATGTAGAGAGGCAAGGACTGATTAGAAACAGTCAGCATGGCTTTGGAGTGGAAAATCATGTCTCACAAATTTGATTGAGTTTTTTGAATGGGTAACCAAGAAGTTAGAAGAGGGCAGTGCAGTTAATGTTCTTTACATGGACTTTAGCAAGGCCTTTGACAAGGTATCAAATGGTAAGTTGTTGCATAAGGGTAATCTCACGGGATCCAGGATGAGGTAGCCAAATAGGTACAAAACTGGCTTGATGACAGAAGACGGGTGGTTGTAGATCGTTGTTTTTCAAACTGGAGGCCTGTGACCAGCCGTGTGCCTCAGTGATCGGTGTTGGGTCCACTGTTATTTGTCGTTTATATTCATGATGTGGATGAGAATTTAGTAGGCATGGTTAGTAAGTTTGCAGTATGGTTAGTAAGTTTGCAGATGACACCAGGATTGGTGGCATAGTGGACAGTGAAGAAGGTTACCTAGGATTGCATCGGGATCTTGATCAATTGGGCCAGTGGGCTGGTGAATGGCAGATGGAGTTTAATTTTGATAAATGCGAGGTGATGCATTTTGGTAGATTGAACCAGGACAGGACTTACTCAGTTAATGGTAGGGCATTGGGGAGAGTTACAGAACAAAGAGATCTAGGGGTACAGGTTCATAGGTAGAGTGGCGAAGAAGGCATTCGGCATGCTTGGTTTCATTGGTCAGAACATTAAATACAGGAGTTGGGACGTCTTGTTGAAGTTGTACAAGACTTGTGTCAGACCACACTTGGAATACTGTGTGCAGTTCTGGTCACCCTATTATAGAAAGGTTGTTATTAAACGAGAAAGAGTGCAGAAAAGATTTACGAGGATGCTACTGGGATTTGATGGTTATAAGGAGAGACTGGATAGACTGGGAATTTTTTTTCTGGAGCGCAGGAGGCATAGGGGTGATCCTATAGCGGTCTATAAAATAATGAGGGCCATAGATCAGCTAGATAGTCAATATCTTTTTGCAAAGGTAGGGGAGTCTAAAACTAGAGGGCATAGATTTCAGGTGAGAAGGGAGAGATACAAAGGGTCCAGAGGGGCAATATTTTCATACAGAGGGTGGGGAGTGTCTTGAGCAAACTGCCAGAGGTAGTAGTAGAGGCGGGTACAATTTTGTCTTTTGAAAAGCATTTAGATAGTTACACTGGTATGATGGGTATAGAGGGATATGGGCCAAATGCGGGCAATTGGGACTAGTTTCGGGGTTAAAAAAAGGGGCAGCATGGACAAGTTGGGCTGAAGGGCCTGTTTCCATGCTATAAACCTCGATGACTCCTCTCCACATCCAAGACCTTTCAGGATCTGAAAGGTTTAAATTAAGTTGCCTCTTACTCTTTTAAACTCGAGCAGAGACTGTCTCACTGCTCCTCATCAGACTATCCACCTATTCCAGGTGTTAGTCGACTAAACCTTCTATGAACTTCTAATGCATTTATATTTTTCCTTAAATAAGGAAATCGATAATGTAAACATTGCTCCAGATACAGACTCACCGTGTGCAACTGAAACATAACTTCCCTGCTTTTACTCCATTCCCCTCATAACAAATAATAGCTTTCTGAATTACTTGTACCTGGATTTTCTATCGTGATGGATTTTGGATATTTTTTGTTCCAGGGGGTTAGAAAGGGAGGATTTACACACCACAAGCTCAAACCAAGAGAAAATGTTGTCTCTTCTGATACGGGCTTTCTGAATGGGATAAGTAGGTAGATGTGAATGGAATGTTTCCACTTGTTGGTTTTTCCATGACTGGGAACCATGAACAGACAACAAATAAATCAGACAGGAAAATAGGAGATGTTTCTTTCTTCAGACAGTTGTTAGAATTTGGAACTCACTGCGACTGGAAGTGGTTGACACAAATACTTTAGATGCTTTCAAAAGGAAAATATATGAGCTTATGAGAGAAAAGGGATTGGAAAAATCAAGTGAAAAGCTGAGATGTGGTGATCAGAATGAGAGGAGACTCATGTGGAGTATAAACTCCAGTACAGACTCGATAAACCGAATGGCCTGTTTGTGTATTGTCACAGACAGAACAAACAATTCTCCTTCCCTGTTCAAAGACAATAACAATCAGCTCCTAATGATCCGAGTGACTGTCAGATCTCAACGTGATGTTTGGTTTGTGTTTTCTTGCTGTAAATCCTCCTTTCCAATATCCTGCAAAGGGAATTTACAAAAGTCATCACTGTCAGTCCAGGATAGATATATTCATAGAATTCCACAGCTCGGAAGGAGGCTATTTGGCCCATCAAGTCAACTCTCCGACAGAGCATCCCACCAAGGCCCCAACAACATAACCCAACTTATTTACCCCACTAATCTCCCTAACCTACACACCCTGGGGGGAAAATGGATAATTTAGCATGGCCAGTCCACCTAACCTGAATATCTTTGGACTGTGGGAGAAAACCGGAGCACCTGGAGGAAACCCACGCAAACAAGTGGAGAATATGCAAACTCCACACAGCAGCGCTCCGAAAGCAAGTGGCGTTTGCTACCAAATAAACCTGTTGGACTTTAACCTGGTGTTGTTAAACTCCTTACTGTGTAAACTCTACACAGACAGGTAACCACGGCCGGAATCAAACCCAGGTCCCTGGTGCTGTGAGGCAGGAGGACTAACCACTGTGCCACCGTGCCAGCGACGTAATTCTTTGTAAACTTATTTTGCAGGAAATAGAAGAGGAGGATTTGCAGTCTGGACAATCAAATCTCACGTCAGACAGAGTCAATCAATTCATTGGGATTTGAAGGTTTGTGCATCTGAAGGGATTTAATTGACCATCTCAGTTGGAAACTGGTGAGAATCTGTTTCCTTGCTCCTCCTGTGGGGAGGGATTGATACAGCTGGAAAACATGCTGACACGACAGCGAACTCGCAATAGTGAGAGTTCATTCACCTGCTCCGTGTGTGGGAAAAAATTCATGTGTTCGTCCAACCTGCTGGCTCACCAACTCGATCACATTATTCAGAAGCCTCTTCAAAGCTCTGACTCTGGGCAAAGCATTGAAACCTCTGAGGAACAGGCCCAACACCAGCTCCTTCACACTGACGAGAGACCGTTCAGCTGCTCCCACTGCGGGAAGAGGTTCAGCCAGTCCTCCCGCCTTGCAGAGCACCAGCTCCTTCACACACACGAGAGACCGTTCAGCTGCTCTCACTGTGGAGAGTCATTCAGCGACTCAGTGCATCTCACTGAGCACCAACAAGTTCACACCAAGGACAGGCCATTCAGCTGCTCCCAGTGTGGGAAGAGATTCACTCAGTCCTCCCACTGCACCGTTCACCAACAGATTCATTTTCAGAAGAGACATTTTAAATGCTTTAAATGTGAGAAGACCTTCAAAAGAAGGATTAGTCTGCTGAGACACCAGGGCACTCACACTGGGGAGAGGCCATACGTTTGCCCTATGTGTGGGAAAGCATTTACTTGTTTGCAGCATCTGCTGAGTCACCGGCCTATTCACACCGGGGAGAGGGGATTCATTTGCTCCGTGTGTGGGAAGGCTTTCACGGAGTCATCCAGCCTCCGGAGACACCGCCGCATTCACACAGGGGAGAAGCCGTTCTCCTGCTCCATTTGTGGCAAAGGATTTGCTCAGTTTTCCTCCTGCAATCAACACCAACACATTCACTCTGATAAGAGACCTTTTCAATGCTCAGAATGCAATAAGACCTTTAAAAGAAGTGATGATCTGCTGAAACACAATCGCATTCACACCGGGGAGAGGCCGTTCCTGTGCTCTGTGTGTGGAAAGGGATTCGCTCAGTCGTCTGGCCTGCTGAGACACCAACGCATTCACACCGGGGAGAAGCCGTTCACCTGCTCTGTGTGTGGGAAGGGATTCACTGATTCATCCTATATGCTGAAACACCAGCGAGCTCACACTGCGACAGAACCGTTCACCTGCTCCCTGTGTGGGAAGGGATTCACTGATCCATCCCGCCTGCAGAGACACCAGCGAGTTCACACTGGGGCAAAACCTTTCAACTGCTCCATGTGTGGGAAGGGATTTAATCAGTATTACAGCCTGCTGAAACATAGACGACTTCATGTGTGACCGGCAAAGTTGGATTCTGTTGTTTCTGCGCCCTGAGATAAACAATAACAATTGGATGAATAGGGGAGGCAGCGGCACAGTGGAATTATCACTGGATTCAGGGTAAGGCTCTGGGGACCCAGGTTCAAATCACAGTCGATGGTGAAATTTGTATTCAATTAAAATCTTCAATTAAAAGTCTAATGACAAACCTCAACCTTTAATCAATTGTCGTAAAAACCCATTTGATTCAGTAACGCCCTTTAGAAAAGGAAACCTGCCGTCCTTACTTGGTCAGGCCTACATGTGACTCCAGACCAGCAATGTGGTTGACTCTCAAATGCCCTCTGAAATGGAGGGCAGTTAGGGATGGGAAAGAAATGCTGGCCCAGCAAGTGACGCCTACATTCCGTAAAAATGAACTTTAAAAAGTTCCTCAGTATCTCAGTAACCTCCTCCAGCCCCACAACACTCTGTGTAAATACAAGTTGTTGATGATTATGCCCTGAGATCGATAACGTGAACCTGATTCCCCTCGTCCGCCAACACAGCAACTTCTTCACAAAAAGTAAAGCACATGGGATTGGGGCTGTTGTACTGAGATGGGTAGAAAACTGATTGGCAGACAGGAAACAAAGAGTAGGATTAAACGGGTCTTTTTCCAACTGGCAGGCAGTGACTATTTGGGTAACGCAGGATCAGTGCTGGGGCCTCGGTTACTCACCTGCCATGGGTCTTGTTTTTTTCCCCCTGTTTATTATGCATCATTTTTAAATTGTTGCTTCCTAAGAATCTAATTTAAAACCATGGATAAGCTCAAACCACTTTGGGAAAATCTGTGACTCTCTGATCAAGAATCTTCCTGACCACTGCATACCATTCTGGTCACCGTATTATTAAAAAATATCCCTATCCAGGCACTGGAAAGGGTGCAGAGAAGATTTTAATGATGAGATTTTAATGTAGAAGGCAGCTCACCACCACCTTCTCAAGGGCAATCAGGGATTAGCCATAAATGCTGGCCAAGCCAGCAATGCCCACATCCCATAAATGATTTTCAAAACGTGTGTGGTTTTTTTATCAGGAAAGGATTGACAGGCTAGTTCTTCTTTCTTGAGAAATGAAGGCTGAGGGGTAACCTGAGCAGAGGTCCTCAAATTTATAAAATGCTTAGATACAGAAATAGTGTTTCCTCTTGTGGGGAAGAGCAAAAAGTAAAGTTTATTTATTAGTCACAAGTAGGCTTAGATTAACACTGCAGTGAAGTTACTGGGAAACTGGAGACAATCAACATAAAACAGTCACTGAGAAATTCAATCGGAAATCCAGGATAAATTTCTCTTCACAAAGAGTGGCGAGAATATGGAAATCACAGCTACAGGGAGTGAAATGAACAGTGTAGATGCCTTTCAGGGGAATCTCAACAAGTACTTATGTATGATTTTATAGTTCATTCAGGATTTATTTCAAAAAGACTAAAAACAATAAAGTGACAGGAGATAATTTGCAGGGTGTGAGACTCTGTGTGTGTGAGGGTGTCTGTGAGTCCGTGTGTTGCTTTTCATTTGTGTCACAGAAACCTTCCTCTTTCTGAGCAGACAATCTGGCCCCTGAATGATGTGAATTGTACAACTCAGAGATTCTCCATTCAGAATGACCATGTGCTGTGTAAAACCTGACATCTCCACAACCAGACGCCACTTCTCCTGGAACACCGTGAAGTGACTACAATTTTCGAGATTGATTTCTTTGCTCTCACATATTTTCTCAGTTCATAAATTCCATCACGACCTTTAAACACACCGATGGTCTCCACTTTAAATACTTCCCTCAGTCTTACCAACATATAGCAATTGGATTGCTGCTATTACAGGAATCCATTCTGAAATTCTGTAAATCTGATTCCCACCAAACACCAACCCATATCCCCATCTGAGTTCCAGATTTTAATGAGATTTCTCAAAACACAGGCAGCCTGGCAGCACAGTGGTCAGCATTGCTGCCTCACAGCGCCAGGAACCTAGGTTCAATTCGTGCCTCAGCTGACTGTGTGGAGTCTGCACATTTTCCCTGTGCCTCTTTTAGGGCAAACCAAATAAACAAACTCAAATTAACTCAGGGACAAAGTAAAAGGGGCAGCTCCCCAAAAGGAGGGGGAACAGCCCGAACGGAAACAAAGTGCAAAGGAAACTTAAAACATCAAATCAAAATGTGATTATCGGGGTCTATAATGCACCCCAGCTCCTGCGGTGCCCAATGGCCGCGGAAGGCGTCAACTGCGCCCGTGGACACCGCATGCTCCCTCTCCAGGGACATCCGGCCACGAACGTACCCGCGGTAGAGGGGCAGACAGTCAGGATGGACGGCCCCCTCGATCGCCTGCTGCCTGGACCTGTTAATGGCGCCTTTCACCAGGCCCAGGAGCAGGTTCACGAAGAGGTCGCCATCCCGACCCTCCCCTCTCCGCACCGGGTGTCCGTAGATCAGGAACATGGGACTGAAGTGCAAACAAAACATAAATAAAAGATTCTTCAGGAAAACAAAAAGGGAGTGCAGCCTAAGACACAAAACGTAGACGTGGTCCACGGACTCCACAAGGCCACAGAAAGGGCAAACTTGAGAGCCCGTGAAACGTACGGTTGTGTGGAACTGCTGCATGCATCACCCTCCATCCCAGGTCCCCAAGATAATTGAGGGAGATCCCTCCGTAGAGGTCCCTCCACTGGGGATCTTGGCCGCCCGGCGGCAAGGCCCGCCAAGGTGTATCCGGGCGACAGGCGAGGAGGCGGTAGTGGAAGGTGTGCAGCAGCAGCCCGCACAGGAAACGCCTCCGCGCAGTGGAAAAAGGCACGGAGGACATTTCCGTGATGCAGCACATCCTGTTCCGGGAGGGGGGGCATAGGCTTTGGGCCAATGTGGAATTCTGTCTGAACAGGGGAATGCTCAGGCGGGATCCCACCGCACGCCTGCGCCGCCTCGAGACCATGTGCACATTCGGGGCCGAGCACAACCGTCCTAAGATCTTGGATGGCTTTGGCCGTGTGCCAAACGGGCACCCCCGCACACTCAGCCAGCATGTGGGGGTTCATCCAGCCTGCTCCTCTGCCATCCAGCACATCCCCGATCCTGGTCCCTCCGGCGTCCACAGCCCTCCTCTCCGCCAGCCACCTGAAGTTATACAGCTGGAGGAGCGGATTCCTGAGCAGCGGCTCTCGCACGACAGCCGCTACTCCTGACGGGGGAGAGCTGCGTCACGAGGCAAGCGTGTTCCAGACAGTGAGGAGGTCCTAGTAAAAGACAGGCAACTCCTGCAGGGCGGTCGAAACGTCCCAGATTTATATGCAGGAGCTGCACGTCATAATTCAGGCCGTGCAACTGATGGAAGAAATACGTCGCCATGGCACACCATCGTGAAGAAGACTCAACGTAAAGGTACCTCTGCAGGGTCTGAAGGCGGAAGGTCGCCACCTGTGTGACTGCCCTCCGCAAGCGGGAGATGCAGAACTGCGGCAGAGATCCAGTGCAGTCGGTTGTCCCAGAAGAACCGCAGGAGGGTTTTCTGGAGATTGGTGACAAAGCCAGGGGGAGGGGTCAAAGGGACCAGCCGGTATCACAGCATGGAGGCGAGCAACTGGTTTATGACGAGAACTCGCGCCCCGGAGGACAGCACTCGGAGCAGTCCTGTCCAGCGATTCAGGTGGGCGGAGACCTTGGCCTCCAGCTCCCGCCAGTTCATCGGCCAGGATTCTTTGGCGGGGCAGAGATGGGCCCCCAAGCAGAGGCGGTTGGTCCTGCTACAGGTGAAAGGCCTGAGCTCCTCCGGAAGGGGGTCCATCTCCCATGGACCGACCTACATTCTCCCTGTATCTGTGTGGGTTACCTCCAGGTACTCTTGTTTCCTCCCACACTCCAAAAATGTGCAGATTAGATTGATTGGCCATGCTAAATTGGCCCTTAGTGTCGGGGATTAGCAGGATATCTACATGGGTGGACTGGGTGGGATCACTGTTGGTATAAACTCAATGGCCTCCTGCACTGTAGGGATTCTAAACCGTCTGTACTATCATTACATTAGATCCAATACTGTATTCACTAACACACTGCAGCTTGACTCTTATTATTGGAACAAACACTGTGTTTGTCACACTCAGAGTCAGTCAATCCAAAGTAAATCAAGCCAATCCATGACGAAGGGTCATCCAGACTTGAAGAGTTGTCTGGAATCCCTCTCCACAGTTGCTGTCAGACCTGCTGAGGTTTTGCAGCATTTTCTGATTTGAAGTCAGTGCTTTGCTGTGTTGTCTCTGTGCTCCATCTCCACTCTGATTGTATTGGAGCCTGTGTGTGTCATTGTTACACTCAGAGTAAGTCAGTGCTTTGCTGTGTTGTCTCTGTGCTCCATCCCCACTCTGATTGTATTGGAGCCTGTGTGTGTCATTGTTACACTCAGAGTAAGTCAGTGCTTTGCTGTGTTGTCTCTGTGCTCCATCCCCACTCTGATTGTATTGGAGCCTGTGTGTGTCATTGTTACACTGAGACTCTGTCACTGTGATTATTGGACAAACAGCAAGTCACCGTCACAATGCCCGGCTGATTGACGGCAGCGCGGACCAATGGGAAGAGGGGGCAGTGCTGGAGGACCGATCTGGAGCGGTCGGTCCTCCAACCAATAGGAGCGAACGAGGGGCGGGGCCAACTTTAACTCGAGCATGCGCAGTGTGAGTAATGGCGATGGAAAACGGCGTTTGTTTTGGGCTCGGAAATCTGTTAGAGGTGATTGGCGGTACGGAGAGAGCAATGGATCGCCCGGGTGGGTGGAAACGCTGCGTAAGCATGTTGTGTAAGCCGCAAACCGCGGAAGAGAGCTTCCCGGACCCAGTTTGTACCGAGCAGGGCTGCAGCTCCTCATGTTCGTCCGGGGTTAACGTTTGCCATCTTTATTGGGGGCAATATGCAGCAGTGCGCATGTGCAAGTTTGTGGAGGGCAATGTTGTCAATGAGTGGGAGGAGCTTGTTCCCCAGTGTTCAGAATAGAGACAACTTGTCCATCAAACTGCATCAACCCTTTGAGTCCCAATGTCTTATTGATGAGACAGAGCGGTGACAGAGAAGGAAAAAGAAAGGGAAATAAAAACAGAAAATGCTGGAAAATCTCTGCAGATCTGATAGCATAGAACATTACAGCGCAGTACAGGCCCTTCAGCCCTCAATGTTGCGCTGACCTGTGAAACCAATCCAAAGCCCATCTAACCTACACTATTCCAATATCATCCATATGTTTATCCAATGACCATTTAAATGCCCTTAATGTTGGTGAGTCCACTACTGCTGTAGGCAGGGCATTCCACGCCCTTACTACTCTCTGAGTGAAGAACCTACCTCTGACATCTGTCCTATATCTATCACCCCTCAACTTAAAGCTATGACCCCTCGTGCTAGATATCACCATCCGAGGAAAAAGGCTCTCACTGTCCACCCTATCTAATCCTCTGATCATCTTGTACGCTTCTATTAAGTCACCTCTTAACCTTCTTCTCTCTAACGAAAAATTACACTGTAGATAAGTAAGCCCCACCAACTTTCCCAGAAGACTAAGGAAATTTGGCATGTCCGCTATGACTCTCACCAACCTTTACGGCTCCCGGGTCAAGGTCAGGGTAGGAGGATAAACATTCTCTCCACCTCCGTGTCTTTTTCTACCGCGCGGAGGCGTCTCCTGTGCGGGCTGCTGCTGCACACCTTCCACTACCGCCTCCTCGCCTGTCGCCCAGATACACCTTGGCGGGCCTTGTTTCCGTAGAGGTCCTCTACGGAGGGATTGCCCCAATTACATCGGGGACCTGGGGTGAAGGGTGATGCATGCAGCAGTTCCGCACAACCGTAGGATTCACTGGTTCACGGGCTATGAAGCTTGCCCCTTCTGTGGCCTTGTGGAGTCCGTGGACCATGTCTATGTTTTGTGTCTTAGGTTGCACTCTCTTTTTGTTGGGGTCGGGATGGCGACCTCCTCGTGAACCTGCTCCTGGGATTGGCGAAACGCGCCATTTACATGTCCAGGCACCGGGCGATCGAGGGGGCCGTCCATCCTGACTGTTTTCCCCTCTACTGCAGCTACGTTCGCGGCCGGGTGCCCCTGGAGAGGGAGCATGCGGTGTCCACGGGCGCGATTGACGCCTTCCGTGCCCGTTGGGCACTGCAGGGGTTGGGGTGCGTTATTGACCCTAATAATCACATTTTAATTTGATGTTTTTAAGTTTCCTTTGTACTTTGACCCTAATAATCACATTTTAATTTGATGTTTTTAAGTTTCCTTTGTACTTTGATTTTTGTTCGGGCTGTTCCTCCTCCTTTTGGGGAGCTGCCCCTTTTACTTTGTCCTGATTTAACTTGAGTTTGTTTATTTGTTTTGACCTAAAAGAGGGCAACATCTGTGAGTAAAACACTTTCTTTTCTCCCCCTTTCCATTTCTTTTCTCATTCTGGGGGAAATTGGGGACTTGCAGCAACTGAAGGGAAAGGAAGTGAATCCAGGGAGGCTGCAGACTCTGGAAAGGTTGGCCCAGGTCTCTCTCTCTCTCTCTTGAAGACATTGATATAGAAACATAGAAGGTAGAAGCAGGAGGAGGCCATTTGGCCCTTCGAGCCTGCTCCGCCATTCATTACAACCATGGCTGATCATCCAACTCAATAGCCTAATCCTGCTTTTTCCCCATAACCTGTGATCCCATTTGCCCCAAGTGCTATATCCAGCCGCCTCTTGAATACATTCAATGTTTTGGCATCAACTACTTCCTGTGGTAATAAATTCCACAGGGTGACCTCTCTTTGGGTGAAGAAATGTCTCCTCACCTCCGTCCTAAATGGTCTGCCCTGAATCCTCAGACTGTGACCCCCGGTTCTGGACTCCATCAGGAACATCCTCCCTGCATCTATCCTGTCTCGACCTGTTAGAATTTTATAAGTCTCTATGAGATTCCCCCTCATTCATATGAACTCCAACAAAAACAATCCGAACCTAGTCAATCACTCCTCCTACATCAGTCCTGTGATTCCCTGAATCAGCCTGGTGAACATCCTTTGCTCCCTCAGCTTGACACATTTATTTGTCTGGCGAAAAGGATGGTCTTTTTCATCATGTTCATAATTAAAGGGCAGCTTTCCCCAGGAGATGGCTGACATTTAAGTGGTACAGTACATTAATATAGGACAGAGATATGTCTACCCAGATTAGATATATTATTTATGTTTCTGTAAAAAAATACATTCATTATTATTTCTTGCATTGTAATATAAGGCTGTAGCGATGTTATACATTTCCAGTCATAAAATGATTACAGCACAGAAGGAATCCATTTGGCAACTCGAGTCCATGCTGACTCTCTGTATAACATTCCAGTCCCATTCCCACTCGATATCCCCGTTCTCCTGAAAGTTTATTTCCTTCAAGTGCCCATCCACTTTCATTTGTAAATAGAATCCATAGATATGGATGGAGATTTACAACTTTTTGGGAATGTAATATGAAAGAATGTTCCAGAGAAACTAGAAATGTCTGCTCTGAATTTCTATCCTATACTGACTGTGATGACTTTTGCAAACTCATTTCACAGGATATTGAACGAGGAATCGCAGGCAAAAATCTCAACCGTCACATCTGGACAGAGTCATATTTGTTGGGATCTGAATATCTTGTAATATGGAACTGTAGCTACGTTATATATTTCCAGACATCCCTTCCCTCAGAGGGTTGTGAGGTTTTGGATTTCTCTTCCACAGGGACCAGTGGAGGCTGAGGATCATTGAATATATTCCAGTTAGACAGATCTTTGACTGACAAGGGTGTCAAGAGTTATGGGGAACAGACAAGAAGATGGAGCAAAAGCTAAGATGTGAGGGGATTTCTTCACTCAAGGATGTGGTGAAGATTTGGAATTCTCAACCCCTGAGGACAGTGAAGCCTCAGTCATCAACTATTTTCAAGAGAGAGATTGATTGGTTTCTGGATATTGAGGAGATCAAGGGATATGGGTTTAGTGTGGGGAGAATGATGCTGAGGTAGATGAACGAATTATCTCATTGAATAGTTTAAAAGGCTCGATGAGCCAAATGGCCGACTGCAGCTCCTATTTGTTATGGTCTCAGTGTCCAGGACAGGAAGCAGTGAGCACGGATCTGTCAATCAGCCTCAATCAGCACCTTCAGGAGAATTGGGAGGGTGAATATTAGATACAGCAGAGTGAGAATGGAGGGAGAGTGTGTGGGATGGAGATTTACAGCTTTTTGGGACTGAAATAGGAAAGAATGTTCCATAGAAACTAGAATTGTCTGTTCTGAATTTCTATCCTGTACTGACAGTGATGACTTTTATAAACTTGTTTTACAGGATATTGAAAGAGGAATCACAGGCCGAAATCTCAAACGTCACGTCTAGACGTGACAGAGTCATATTCCATGGGAGCTGAATATCATCGGACTTTGAATCTCGAAGGAGAAATGATTGTCCGGTCTGTTGAATTGAAAAGATTTCAAACATCAGTGTGACGGGAAAAGCACCAACACACTGCCACACTCGAGTGAGAGTGTTCCAGTGCACTGACTAAAGAGCTTTAACCAGTCACACAGCCTGAATAAATATCACACCATTCACAGCAGGGAGAGTCTGTACACGTGTTCTGTGTGTGGACGAGGCGTCAACTGATTGTCCACCCAAGGGAGAGGCAAGGACACCTGCACCATGGAGAAACCATGGAAATGTGGGGACTGTGGGAAGAGATACAGAGCCCCCTCTCTGCTGGAAGCTCATCGGCGCAGCCACACTGGGGAGAGGCCATTCACCTGCTCTCAGTGTGGGGAGGGATTCACTCACTCATCCAACATGAAGAGACACCAGCGAGTTCACACTGGGGAGAGACCATTCACCTGCTCTCAGTGTGGGAAGGGATTCGCTTGTTCATCCACCCTGCGGAAACACCAACGAGTTCACACTGGGGAGAGGCCCTTTACCTGCTCTCGATGTGGGGAGGGATTCACTCAGTCATCCCACCTGCAGAGACACCAGCGATTTCATACTGGGGAGAGGCCATTCACCTGCTCTCAGTGTAGGAAGGGATTCTGTGATTCATCCAGCCTGCTGACACACCAGCGAATTCACATTGGGGAGAGGCCGTTCACGTGCTCTGTGTGTGAGAAGAGATTCAGTCTTTTATCCCAGCTGCTGAGACACCAACGGGTTCACGAGTGATTCCAGGGGTTGGATTCTGCTGTTATTGTTTCTGCTCTCAGTTACATCCAGGACTGCATTTTGTTCATTCTCACAGTTGGTCAATGGGGAGGGTCAGAGGGTTTCTTTCTGCTGGACTGGCCGGTCTCACAACATTGCCTCCTGTGGGCTGATGCTCTTTGAGTCTTGTTGCGAATACATGGTTTCAAATTTCACAAGGATCACAGAGTGACAGGGTGTTAGGAAGTTAAGAGTCACTATTTCTGTTTGAAACCCCCCAGATGCCCATCCAATTCCCTTTGTAATTGTTTATTGACTCCACTTCCTCCACCCTCATAGGCAGCGAGTTCCAGGTCATTACCATTCGCTGCATCAAAATATTCTTCCTCACTTCCCCCCCTGCATCTCTGACCCAAAACCATAAATCTGTGTCCCCCTCATCCTTGTCCCGTCGGCTAATGGGAACAGCTTTTCTTTGTCCACCTTGTCTAAACCTGTCAGAATCTTGTCCACCTCTATCAAATCTCCCTTCAACCTCCTTTGCTCCAAGAGGAACAACTCCAGCCTGACATCGACAATAAAGAACAAACTAACAGAATATGTTAATACCTGAAATCAAATGGGAATGTTTAATTTCTGTTTTAAGTTATTGTGAATATATTGTCCTGGACAATAAAGGAATTGGAATAACTCAACTTGGGTGTGGGTGAATGGAATATATCAATCTGATATCCACCTACAGTCTCGTGAAAGACTGGAATGTGTAGCTGGAAATCCCTCCCTAACAGCACTGTGGGTGTACCTACACCTCAGGCATTGTAGCAGTTCAGGAAGGCAGTGTTGGGGTTGACCACGGCCGAGGCAGCTACATACAGCCACATATTCTGTTATAATTGAAGGACTGTAGATTGAATGTAAGGCATTATGGGACTGGATTATCTTGACCACATTCCTGTGACTGCTCAGTTTCTGCAATCACGGACCATTAAAGCTGCTTAGCAGGGCCCCAACAGAGGACCTGGTGAGAATATTTACTCAGAATGAGTTAAAATTAACTGGGGCAGCACGGTGGCACAGTGGTTACCAGTGCTGCATCACAGCGCCAGGGGCCCGGGTTCGATTTCCAGCTTAGATCACTGTGTGGAGTTTGCACGTTCTCCCCATGTCTGTGTAGGTTTCCTCCGGGTGCTCCGGTTTCCTCCCACAGTCCAAAGAAGTGCAGGTTAAGTGCATTGGGCATGCTAAGTTGCCTCTTAGTGTCAGGGGGACTAGCTGGGGTAAATGCATGGGGTTATGGAGATAGGGTCAGTGGGATTGTGGTTGGTGCAGACTTGATGGGCCGAATGGCCTACTTCTGCACTATAGAGATTCAATCAGATTATTGCAGGACCGGCTGGTGTTCAGTGGCTGAGAAACCTGGAATCTGTGAAAAAGGGGTCTGACGAATCAACAAACGGGGGGAGGTTAAGACGTTAAGAAGCGTTTTCAGGTGTGTTTAAATTATTTTATCATAAATGTGTGATAAGAACTGTGAGGGACTTGTGACCTGATAGTCGGTGAAGTGATGGTACACTCCAAGTAGCACTGGACTGAAAAGCAGATCTCAGAGAGTAGATTCCAATGATTATAATCTTACCCAAGCATGGCCAGTGACAAATCAGAGCTCAAGTGGGGACCGGGCTGGTCTCTTACCTGCCATTTGGAAACTAAGAACAAGAAACTTATCGATTAAAATGATTAGAGAATAGAGCCAATCTTTCGAGTCTGGATGACACTTCATAAGAGCTCTTATAAAGGGTCATCCAGACTCGAAACATTGGCTCTATTCTCTCTCCGCAGATACTGTCAGACCTGCTGAGATTTTCCAGCATTTTCTGTTATTTTTAAGATTCCAGTATCTGCAGTATTTTATGATAAAATGATTAGTTCTGATTGGAATCCCCACGACCCTCCCGCAAAACAGAGGGAGTGGTGGCAGAAGGAGAAAAAGGATAAGGATGATAAAGTCAGGGTTCTGATTCCCGAGCCCATGTCGAATAAACAAAATAGGTGGATCAGTTTATAAAGAACAGAAGTTACCATCCCTGACAAAAACTGATCAAATTAAAGTAAATAGGTTGAGGAATATAACAAAAAAAATTAATAGATGAAGTTTAAAATCATTTGTTTTGTTTTAAACTTGTGTAAAGTGATGTAATTGTGTGCCAAGTTTTTGCTGCTCACTTCCCACCCCTTTAGGTTCTGTAGAAAAGTTAACCCTTTCAGCAGACAGTTCATTTGTTTTTAAATCGGAATCATAGAATCTGAATAATATAATCATAATAATATAATATATCATATAATCAAGACTGGAATATTATCGACCTTTGACTCTAGAAGGAGAAATGTTTCCATGTTCTTTCTGCTTCAAAAGATTTTAAACATCAGTGTGGCTGGAAAAACCCCGAGACACAAACACACCCTCGAGTGAGAGTGTTCCAGTGCACTGAGTGTGGAAAGAGCTTTCACCAGTTACACAGCCTGAAAAAATATAACAGCATTCACAGCGGGAGAGACTGTTCTGTGTGAGATTTAACTGATTGTTTAACTTGTAGAGTCACAAGGACACCTGCACCATGGAGAAACTGTGGGGACTATGGGAAGGGATTCAAAGTCCCATCTGATCTGGAAACTCATCGACGCAGTCACACTGGGGAGAGACTGTTCACCTGCTATGTGTGTGCGAAGGGATTCAGTCACTCATCCATCCTGCAGAGACACCAGCGAGTTCACACCGGGGAGAAACCAGGTTAGGTGGATTGGCCACGCTAAATTGCACCTTAGTGTCAGGGGGACCAGCTAAGGTAAATGCATGGGGTTATGGGGATAGGGCCTGGGTGGGATTGTGGTCTGTGCAGAGTCAATGGGCCGAATGGCCTCCTTCTGCACCGTCGGGATTCTATGATTCCTAACACCCGGTCACTCTGTGATCCTTGTGAAATTTAAAACCAGGTATTCGCAACCTGCTCGCAGTGTGGGAAGGGATTCACTCAGTTATCCAACCTGCGGACACACCAGCGAGTTCACACTGGGGAGAGGCCCTTTACCTGCTCTCAGTGTGGGAAGGGATTCAGAGCTTCATTTGCCCTGCTGAGACACCAACGCGTTCATGAGTGATATTCGGGGTTGGATTCTGCTGTTATTGTTTCTGCTCTCAATTACATCCAGGACTGCGCTTTGTTCATTCTCACAGTTGGTCAATGGGGAGGGTCGGAGGGTTTCTTTTTGCTGGACTGGCCGGTCTCATGACTTTGCCTCCAGTGCACTGATACCCTCTGAGTCTTGTTGCGAATACCTGGTTTTAAATTTCACACGGGTCACAGAGTGACAGGGTGTTAGGAATCATAGAATCCCGACGGTGCAGAAGGAGGCCATTTGGCCCATTGACTGCACAGACCACAATCCCACCCAGGCCCTATCCCCATAACCCCATGCATTTACCTTAGCTGGTCCCCCTAACACTAAGGGGCAATTTATCATGGCCAATCCACCTAACCTGCACATCTTTGGACTGTGGGAGGAAACCAGAGCACCCGGAGGAAACACATGCAGACACGATGAGAATGTGCAAACTCCACACACAAGTGACCCAAGCCGGGAATCGAGCCCAGGCTGGAAGTTAAGAGGTATTTAGTCAGCATTTCTGTTTGAAAGCCCCCCAAATGCTCATCCAATTTCCTTTGTAATTGTTTATTGTCTCCACTTCCTCCACCCTCGTAGGCAGCGAGTTCCAGGTCATTACCATTCGCTGCATCAAAATATTCTTCCTCACATCCCCCCCTGCATCTCTGAACCAAAATCTGCACCCCCCTCATCCTTGTCCCATCAGCTAATGGGAACAGCTTTTCTTTGTCCACCTTATCTAAACCTGTCAGAAACTTGTCCACCTCTATCAAATCTCCCCTCAACCTCCTTTGCTCCAAGGGGAACAACCCCAGCCTGACATTGACAATAAAGAACAAACTAACAGAATATGTTAATACCTGAAACCAAATGAGAATGTTTAATTTCTGTTTTAAAGATATTGTGAATATATTGTCTTGGACAATAAAGAAATTTGAATAACTCACCTTGGGTGTGGTTGAATGGAATATATCAATCTGGTATCCACCTACAGTCCAGTGAATGTCTGGAATGTGTAGCGAGAAATCCCTCCCTAACAGCACTGTGGGTGTACTTACACCTCAGGCATTGTAGCAGTTCAAGAAGGCAGTGTTGGGGTTGACCATGTCCGAGGCAGCTACATACAGCCACATATTCTGTTAGAATTGAAGGACAGCAGATTGAATGTGAGGCATTGTGGGACTGGACTATCTTGACCACATTCCTGTGACTGCTCAGTTTCTGCAATCACGGACCATTAAAGCTGCTTAGCAGGGCCCCGCCAGAGGACCTGGTGAGAATATTTACTCAGAATGAGTTAGAATTAAACTTATTCCAGGATCGGCTGGTGTTCAGCGGCTGAGATTCCCGAATCTGTAAAAAGTGGGTCTGACCAATCAACACACGGTGATAGGTAGTTGGTGAAGAAGCATTCTCAGGCATTATTTAAATTATTTTATCATAAATTTGTGACCCGATAATCGGTGAAGTGACGGTATACTCCAAGTAGCACTGGATTGAAAAGTGGACCTCTGAGCATAGCTTCTAATAGTTATAATCCTACCCGAGCATGGCCAGTGAAAAACCAGAGCTTACCTGCCATTTGGAAACTAAGAACAAGAAACATATCGATACAATGAGAAGAGAATAGAGCCAACATTGAGTCTGGATTACACTTCAGAAGATCTCTTATGAAGGGTCATCCAGTCTTGAAACATTGGCTCTATTCTCTCTCCACAGATGCTGTCAGACCTGTTGAGACTTTCCATCATTTTCTGTTTTTATTCAGATTCCAGTATCCGCAGTATTTTACTTTTATGATAAAATGATTCAGTCTGATTGGAATCCCCACGACCCTCTCGCAAAACAGAGGGAGTGGTGGCAGAAGGAGAAAAAGGATAAGGATGATAAAGTCTGGGTTCTGATTCTCCGAGCCCATGCAGAATTAACAAAATGAGTGAATCAGTTTATAAAGAACAGAAGTTACCCATCCCTAACAAAAACTGATCAAATTAAAATAATTAGGTTGAGGAATATAATTAAAAAAAGATGAAGTTTAAAAAAGTTTGTTGTTACTGAACTGTATTGTTGTCATTTTGTTGTGACCACACTGTATTCACCTCAATGCTTGTGGAATCTGTGTAGCGAGCAGGAATTGTTTAAACTAAGAATTTCTTCTTTCATTTTGATCAGCGAGAGGACATTATATTCTGTGAAATCTGCCTCAAGAATAAGGCTGATTGTTCAGTCTGAGTGTGAAAGAAAGATACAGGGGGCGATCTTACCGGCTTGACTCGCCGCTCGATTAGACCGGTGAGCCAGGAGGATAGCGTGCGAGACTAAAGGATTGCTATCTTCCCGGCCCGTGTTTTGCCGGCTTCATTCCCAGAAAGTGAGTGAAGGTTATTTGCACAGAGTTGCCTACATTACAATGTGATTGGTGGGTTCAGCATGGCTGCTTCCCCCCCTCACTGGCGAGACGTCACATCGGCGAGAATCACTACTGGTCTTCACCAGCGGGGACCAGGTGCTTGGGCCACACTGGGGGTGTGGGGGGGGGGTGGGATCGGAGGCCATTGAAGCCACCATGGTGGTCAGGGGCAGTGCCCATGGGGCAGTGCCACATTCAGTACCCTCCTGGCACCCTGGCAGTGCCCAGTTGAGTACCATAAATGTACCATGGGCAGTGCCAAGGGGATGGGTGGGGGTGGGGCTTAGTGGAGGGGTATTTATAATGACTGGAGGCTTATGCAAGGAGGGTGGATGCCAAGGGGGGAGCTTTGTATGGGGGGGGAGGGTGATCGGGGGGGACGGCGGGGGGTGAATCTCTGCCAAGGAGGGTGGATGTGCACGGGGGGGCGTTCAGGAATTGGCCACGGAGGGGGCATCATGGTGATTGAATAAGCAGTGACCCTGAATTGAGTTACAATTAATGAATCAGTCGTTATAGTAAAAGACTGAGTTTTTATTTGCTTTTAAAATGTAAAATCTTAATTGTGTATGTAACGAATGTGCAATGAAGATACATTTTTAAAGTTTATTTATTTGTGTCACAAGTAGGCTCACATTAACACTGCAATGAAGTGACTGTGAAAATCCCCTAGTCACCACACTCTGGTGCCTGTTCGGGTTACTCTGAGGGAGAATGTAGCATGGCCAATGCACTGAACCAGCCCGTCTTTCAGACTGGGGAAGGAAACAGGAGCAGCTGGAGGAAACCCAGGCAGACACGGGGAGAACATGCAGACACCACATGGACAGTGACCCAAGCCGAGAATCGATCCCTGGCGCTGTGAGGCAGCAATGCTAACCACTGTGCCGCAGCTGGCATAGTGTACTGGCGAGAGAGATCTTCAAGCTCTGATTAGCCTCAACATTTGAAACTGTGTGAATAAGGGTATTGTATAGAATCAGATAAAGGGATAGTATGAACCAGTTCTCTTGTATTCCTGTCTAAGATAATAAGAGAAAGTGGTGTCAGTAATTGCGGATCCAATTCAATTAATCTGGAGACCAAATTGACCAATTGTCATGTTACAACAGGCCCAACTCTGACGTGTGGTAATCATAGAAACCCGACAGTGCAGAAGGAGGCCATTCGGCCCATCGAGTCTGCACCGACCACAATCCCACCCCACATATTTTACCCACTAATCCCTCTAACCTACGCATCCCAGGACTCTAAGGGGCAATTTTTAACCTGGCCAATCAACCTAACCCGCACATCTTTGGACTGTGGGAGGAAACCGGAGCACCCGGAGGAAACCCACGCAGACATGAGGAGAATGTGCAAACTCCACACAGACAGTGACCCGAGCCAGGAATCGAACCCGGGACCCTGGAGCTGTGAAGCAGCAGTGCTAACCACTGTGCTACCGTGCCACCAGTAATGGTCACTTTGGGGATAAAAGTAGAGGTTCTGAAGGTTTTCCTTGTGAACCAAATTCTGAAGCCTCCCAAGGCTGAGTTCCAAGGAAATTACTGTCAAAGAAGGAGCCAGACTCCCAAAGCTGAATTACACAAGAATTCCTGTCAAAGAAGGAGCCAGAGAGGGTTACTCTTCTACAGACTGATCACCCGCATGAAGCTGTAAAAGTCAATGTCTTAAAGTTTATTTATTAGTCACAAGTCAGCTTACATTCACGCTGCAATGAAGCTACTGTGAAATTCCCCTAGTTGCCACACTCTGGCGCCTGTTCAGGTACACTGAATGAGAATTTAGCATGGCCAATCCACCTAACCTGCACATCATTGGGCTGTGGGAGGAAACCGGAGGACGGGGAGGAAACCCATGCAGACATGGGGAGAATGTGCAGACTCCGCACAGACAGTGACCCAAGCCGGGAATTGAACCCGGGTCCCTGGCACTGTGAGGCAGCAGTAACCACTGTACCACCGTATTCAGTAAACCTTTTTCATTCAATAAACTTCTTTTTAAATTTACTATCCAGAGAATTCTGCCTTTACCACAAAGAGGGCAGGGAACAGGCTACATATGAATTAAAGATAAACCATTTGGGTCCAGAACGTTGTGAACATCCTTTTACTCTGGTTGTCTTTGATCCTCAAGTCATTTTCTGTTTGTTTTAACCATGTTCTGTTTCATTAATAAACTTTTATCAGTAAAAATATTTGATTTTGCTGGACTTTTCCTGATGAGATTGATGCACTTTAGGGAAAGTGGGTGAGAGGGGTTGGCAGGCTCTTTAACAGAAAGTGAGTCCCTCTAAGGTAATTGGCAAAGGAGCCAGAGGGGGAGATGGGATTTTATTTTTTGACACAGCGAGTTGTTCAGATCTGCTTGAAAGATTCAATAGTATATTCCCAAAGGGTAAAGACTTGAAAGGGAAGAATTTGCAGGGCTGTGGGGAAAGAACAGAGCAGTTGGATGAATCAGAGAGTTCTTGCAAAGAGATAGCAGGGACATGACGGGCTGAATGGACTCCTGCAGCCCGTCAATCTCAGCCTCCTGCTTTTGTGCAGGTTAAAAGGAACAGATTTCAGTGCAGCCTCTTCCCTGTATAGGTATTTAAAGAGACGGGTCTCTCTTTAGTTCTGAATGACTGATATAACAATTGGTTGGAGGCCCATTTCCCACTCAGTCCTCCAGCAGCTTCCTGTCTCTCTATTAGTGCGACGCCCATGGCAGTTTCCCAACTGGAGCGCAGGCCCCGTTATTCTCAGCTAAATTCAGCCCTCAGCTCCGTCGCCTGGCTGTCATTAACACGAGCAATAGAGAGACAGAAAGGTGCCCCAGGCTCAAATGGGAAGTCGAAACGTGTGGCTTTAAATGAACTGTTCGGTAAACAAATTAAAGATTCACATGACAAAACTTCAAGTTTTCTGATGTTTACTCCAACAAACTGGAGGCAACAATGACTAAACACTTTTTTATAGGGAACATCGCCCTTAAACTGTACAATTAAACTTTGCCCTTTTACTCTTAACACCATTAAATATCCAACTCAATGGATATATTTTACTCTGCCTTGGAATGTTGACATACTTTCTCCAAAAACCAGCCCAAAGTGATTCTTTACTCCTCCTTTTCCAGTCTGGCAACCTTTAATCCCAGAACTGTCCTTCACAGAGACGGTTCTCCTGGACATTTTCCCACTAACACAAGCAAGGCGAATCTTCCAGTCTTGTTTCACAATTCTCAGGAATTTGTGACCAACATTCGACATCGGAGCAGAAGTCGGCCATTTGGCCCTTTGAGTCGGCTCCACCGTTTATTTAGATCATGGCTGATCTGTTTGTGTTGCGTTCTCGTGTTATACCCGATACTTTTGATGTCCTTATCCAACAAGAATTAGTATAAAGGCAAAATTCTGCCCTTCAGCCCTCCAAGTCTGCACCGACCATGCTGCCCAACTTAACTAAAACCTCCTACCCTTCCGGGGACCATATATATTCCCATCCTATTCATGTATTTGTCAAGACGCTCCTTAAAAGTCACTACTGTATCCGCTTCCATTACCTCCCCTGCCAACGAGTTCCAAACACCCGCTATTCTGTAAAAAATCTGCCTCGAACATCTCCTTTAAACCTTCCACCCTGGGAAAAAGCTTCTGACTATCCACTCCGTCCATGCCTCTCAATCTTGTAGACTTCTATCAGGTCCCCCCTCAACCTCTGTCACTCCAGTGAGAACAAACCAAGCTTCTCCAACCTCTCCTCATAGCTAATGCGCTCCATACCAGACAACATCCTGGTAAAACTTTTCTGCACCGTCTCCAAAGCCTCCACATCCTTCTGGTAGTGTGGCGACCAGCATTGAACACTATATTCTAAGTGCGGCCTAACTAAGCTTCTATAAAGCTGCAACCTGACTTGCCAATTTTTAAACTCAATACCCCGGCCGATGAAGGCAAGCATGCCGTATGCCTTCTTGACTACCTTCTCCACCTGCATTGCCACTTTCAGTGACCTGTGTACCTGTAAACCCAGATCCCTTTGCCTATCAATACCCTTAAGGGTTCTGTCATTTACTGCATATTTCCTGTCTGTATTAGACCTTCCAAAATGCATTACCTCACATTTGTCCGGAATAATAAAGGATAACATTCCATTTGTCAGAACTTTGATTTATTTGAACTAAGATTTATGGGTGTTCTCTTGTTTACAATAACCTCCCCAATCGTAAATCACACCAGGTTCCAGTGACTTAACCATATGGCAAGAAAGAATACTTTAAATGGTGAATTCAGAAAGTTTATTAATCATTAAAAATGTAACAAGTCAGAAAGATAAAAAACAGAGTGTTGATTAACAGTTAATAGAGAAAGTTTAACTTTAACAATTGAACAGACTTCTCTCCATCCCTCTCAGACCAGGACATGAAGTGACTGCTCCAAAAACATGGATAACTTGTAAAACCAACAGCTCTCCACACCTCTCTGTAAACATCTCTCCCTCCACCTCTCTCTACCAAATTGCCTTCTCAAGACCACTTTTTTATACTTAAAACATGTAAAAAGCCCATCTTAGCCAATTCCCATAAATCTTCAATTATGAACTAAAATAGACACGAGTTTTCAAGTGATTTAAAAACAAATGAACTGTCTGCTGAAAGGGTTAACTTTTCTACAGAACCTAAAGGGATGGGGAGTGAGCAGCAAAAACTTGGCACACAATTACATCACTTTACACAAGATTAAAACAAAACAAATGGTTTTAAACTTCATCTATTAATTTTTTTGTTATATTCCTCAACCTATTTAATTTGATCAGTTTTTGTTAGGGATGGGTAACTTCTGTTCTTTATAAACTGATTCACTCATTTTGTTCATTCGACATGGGCTCGGAGAATCAGAACCCAGACTTTATCATCCTGATCCTTTTTCTCCCTTTGCCACCACTCCCTCTGTTTTGCGGGAGGGTTGTGGGGATTCCAATCAGACCGAATCATTTTATCAAAAAAGTAAAATACTGCGGATGCTGGAATCTGAAACAAAAACAGAAAATGCTGGAAAATCTCAGCAGGTCTGACAGTATCTGTGAAGAGAGAATAGAGCCAATGTTTCGAGTCTGGATGACCCTTTATAAGAGCTCATATGAAGTGTCATCCAGACTCGAAAGATTGGCTCTATTCTCTCATAATTTTAATCGATAAGTTTCTTGTTCTTAGTTTCCAAATGGCAGGTAAGAGACCTGTCCGGTCCCCACTCTGATTTTTTCACTGGCCATGCTTGGGTAGGATTATAACCATTAGAATCTACTCTCAGAGGTCTGCTTTTCAGTCCAGTGCTACTTGGAGTATACCGTCACTTCACCAACTATCAGGTCACAAGTCCCTCACAGTTCTTATCACAAATTTATGATAAAATAATTTAAACATGCCTGAGAACACTTCTTAACTTCTTAGTCAGCGACCTACCCCCGTTTGTTGATTAGTCAGACCCCTTTTTTACAGATTCCAGGTTCCTCAGCCGCTGAACACCAGCCGGTCCTGCAATAATCTCATAGAATCTCTCCAGTGCAGAAGGAGGCCATTCGGCCCATCAAGTCTGCACCAACCACAATCCCACCGACACTGTCCCCATAACCCCATTCATTTACGCTAGCTAGTCCCCCTGACACAAAGGGGCAATTTAGCATGGCCAATCCACCTAACCCACACATCTTTGTACTGTGCGAGGAAACCGGAGCACCCGGAGGAAACCTACACAGACACTGGAGAATGTGCAAACTCTACACAGACAGTGATCCAAGCTGGGAATCAAACCCGGGTCCCTGGCGCTTTGAGGCAGCAGTGCTAACCACTGTACCACCGTGCCGCCCCAGTTTAATTCGAGCTCATTCTGAGTAAATATTCTCACCAGGTCCTCTGTCAGGGCCCTGCTGAGCAGCTTTAATGGTCCGTGATTGCAGAAACTGAGCAGTCACAGGAATGTGGTCAAGATAGTCCAGTCCTATAATGCCTCACATTCAATCTGCAGTCCTTCAATTATAACAGAATATGTGGCTGTATGTAGCTGCCTCGGCCACGATCAGCGCCAACACTGCCTTCCTGAACTGCTACAATGCCTGAGGTGTAGGTACACCCACAGTGCTGTTAGGGAGGGATTTCCAGCTACACATTCCAGACTTTCACTAACTGTTGGTGGGTTCCAGATTGATATATTCCATTCAACCACACCCAAGGTGAGTTTTTCCAATTCCTTTATTGTCCAGGACAATATATTTACAATATCTTTAAAACAGAAATTAAACATTCCCATTTGATTTCAGGTATTAACATATTCTGTTAGTTTGTTCTTTATTGTCGCTGTCAGGCTGGGGTTGTTCCCCTTGGAGCAAAGGAGGTTGAGGGGAGATTTGATAGAGGTGGACAAGATTCTGACAGGTTTAGATAAGATGGACAAAGAAAAGCTGTTCCCATTCGCTGATGGGACAAGGATGAGGAGGTCACAGATTTAAGGTTTTGGGTCAGAGATGCAGGGGGGATGTGAGGAAGAATATTTTGATGCAGCGAATGGTAATGACCTGGAACTCGCTGCCTACGAGGGTGGAGGAAGTGGAGACAATAAACAATTACAAAGGAAATGGGATGGGCGTTTGAGGGGGTTTCAAACAAATATAGTGACTCTTAACTTCCTCACACCCTGTCACTCTGTGATCCGTGTGAAATTTAAAACCGGGTATTCGCAACAAGACTCAAAGAGCATCAGCTCACTGGAGGCAGTTGTGAGACCGGCCAGTCCAGCAGAAAGAAACCCCCCGACCCTCCCCATTGACCAACTGTGAGAATGAACAAAATGCAGTCCTGGATGTAATTGAGAGCAGAAACAATAACAGCAGAATCCAACCCCTGGAATCACTCGTGAACTCGCTGGTGTCTCAACAGGTGGGATGTCCGAGTGAATCCCTCCCCACACTCAGAGCAGGTGAATGGCCTCTCCCCAGTGTGAACTCGCTGGTGTCTCCGCAGGGCAGATGACTGAGTGAATCTCTCCCCACACTGAGAACAGGTGAACGGCCTCTCTCCAGTGTGAACTCGCTGGTGTGTCTGCAGGTGGGATGTCCGAGTGAATCCCTTCCCACATTGAGAGCAGGTGAATGGCCTCTCTCCAGTGTGAACTCGCTGGTGTGTCTGCAGGTGGGATGACCGAGTGAATCCCTTCCCACATTGAGAGCAGGTGAATGGCCTCTCTCCAGTGTGAACTCGCTGGTGTGTCTGCAGGTGGGATGACCGAGTGAATCCCTTCTCACACTGAGAGCAGGTGAACGGTCTCTCCCCAGTGTGAACTCGCTGGTGTTTGCGCAGGCTGGATAAATGAGTGAATCCCTCCCCACACTGAGAACACGTGAATGGTCTCTCCCCAGTGTGGCTGCGCCGATGAGCTTCCAGCTCTGATGGGACTCTGTATCTCTTCCCACAGTCCGCACATTTCCATGGTTTCTCCATGGTGCAGGTGTCCTTGCCTCTGTCTTGGGTGGACAATCAGTTGAAGCCTCATCCACACACAGAACAAGGGTACAGTCACTCCCTGCTGTGAATGGTGTGATATTTATTCAGGCTGTGTAACTGGTTAAAGCTCTTTAGTTCGTGCGCTGGAACACACTCACTCGAGTGTGGCAGTGTGTTGGTGCTTTTCCAGTCACACTGATGTTTGAAATCTTTTCAAATCAACAGACTGGACAATCATTTCTCCTTCTAGATTCAAAGTCCGATGATATTCAGCTCCCAAGGGATATGACTCTGTCAGATCTGATGTGACATTTGAGATTTCGGCCTGTGATTCCTCTTTCAATATCCTGTAAAATGAGTTTACACATATCATCAGTGTCAGTACAGGATAGAAATTCAGAATAGGATTCTATTTAAAAATGAAAGTAGATGGGCACTTCAAGGAAATAAACTTTCAGGAGAATGGGGATATAGAGTGGGAATGGGACTGGAATGTTATACAGAGAGTCAGCATGGACTCGAGTTACCAAATGGATTCCTTCTGTGCTGTAATGACGTTATGGCTCGAAATGTATAACATCGCTGCAGCATTATATTATAATGCAAGAAATAATAATAAATGTATTTTATTACAGAAACATAAATAATATATCTAATCTGGGTACCATATAATAACACGAGACATATCTCTGTCCTGTATTAATTTACTGTCCCCTTAAATATCAGCCATCTGCTGCCCTTTAATTGTGAACATTTGGAAAGAGACCATCCTTTTAGACAGAAAGAAGATTAACGTTTCAGGGTGGGCAGAATGAATTAGAGGGAATAAAAATGTCTCAGATTTTGTTGGTCAATATAAGCTCAGAAGTGGAAGGGAAATGATCTCCAGTGGAAGAGAAACAATTCCTGAACATTGTAAGACTAAGCTGGTAAATCAGCAGTGAATAGAGTTGTGAAGTGGTAAAAACATCAAGACATAGCTTGCCAAAATAATAGTTAAAATACACCCTTTGTTAGAGGCAGAGGAAGGTAGACAATGGCAGAGAGCTGATCAGGGAGGGCAGAGGTGAAACAGAGAAATGGATGGCCGTTAAAATATTCATTCATGGATGTACAAGGCATGGTTAGCAAGTTTGCAGATGATACTAAATTAGGAGGTATCGCTGATAGCGAAGAAGGTTATCAAAAATTATAGGGGGATCTTGATCAGTTGATCGGTTAGGGAAGTGGGTCGATGATTGGCAAATGGATTTTAGTACAGATAATACAGAGTACAGAGGCACAACCTCAGGCTAAAGGGACAATCCTTTAAAACAGAGATAAGGAGGAATTTCTTCGGCCAGAGAGTGGTGAATTTGTGGAACTTTTTGCCGCAGAAGGCTGTGGAGGCCAGGTCATTGAGTGTCTTTAAAACAGAGATATATAGGTTCTTGATTAATAAGAGGATCAGGGGTGATGGGAAAAAGGCAGAAGAATGGTGATGAGAAAAATATCAGCCATGATTGAATGGTGGAGCAGACTCGATGGGCCAAGTGGCCTAATTCTGCTCCTATGTCTTATGGTCTTGAGTGTGAGTGTTGCATTTTGGAAAGTCAAACCAGGGTAGGACTTATACAGTAAATGGTAAGGCCCTGGGGAGTGTTGAGGAACAGAGGAACCCAGGAGTACAGAGGGACCCAGGAGCACAAGTACATAGTTCGTTGAAAGTGATGTCACAGGTAGACAGAGTGGTGAAGAAGGCATTTAGCACACTGGCCTTCATCAGTCAGGGCACTGAGTATAGGAGTTGGGACATTATGTTATAGTTGTATTATTCGTTGGTGAGGCTGCACTTGGAGTATTGTGTACAGTTTTTGTAACCCTGTTATAGGAAAGACATTGATAAACTGGAAAAAGTGCAAAGAAGATTTATGAGGATGTTGCTGGGACTAATGGGCCTGAGTGATCACGAGAGGTGGACAGGCAAGGGCTTTATTCCTTCGAATGTAGGAGAATGTGGGGTGACTATATTGAGGTGTATTAAATCATGGGGGGCATTGGTAGGATGAACCCACATAGTCTTTTTGCCAGGGTAGGGGAATTGAAAACTGGAGGGCATAGGTTTAAGATGAGAGGGGAAAGATTAAAAGAGACCTGAGGGGCAACTTCTTCATGCAGAGGGTGGTGTGTCCATGGAATGAGCTGCCAGAGAAAGTGGTTGAGGCAGGTTTAAACAGCAGGTTTAAACATTTAAAAAGCATTTGGATAAGTACATGAATTGGAAAGGATTAGAGGGATATGAGCCAAACATGGGCAATTGGGACTAGCTGGGAGGGCACCATGGTTGGCATGGATCAGTTGGGCCGAAGGGCCTGTTTCCGTGCTGTATTGCTCTATGACTCTATGTGTTGGCTGCATCAGCATCTATTGCCTACAACTCATTGCCCTTGAACTGAGTGGCTTGCATTGCTGGGGGAAGTGGTAATTTCCTTCTTTAAAAGGACATTATTAAATCGGATGGATTTTTACGACAATTGTCATCAATGGACTTCTAATTCTAGATTTGTACTGAATTCAAATTTCAACATCTGCCGTTGTGGGATTCGAACCCAGGGTTCACAGTGTGTTGCCTGGATCCCTGTGTTACTAATCCAATAACACTATCACTGCACCATTGCCTCCCCATCCATGGTAAAGGAGTCATAATAGCCCGAATCCATGGAATCAGAGCATGCTCTAAATTTGAATTAATGCTCACTAACACTCACCTCAAGACAATTTCACTGTTTTCAATTTTAAAATCTGCTGCAGCTGAAAAGATCTCAGAGAGATTGGTGTCCGGGAAAAATGTTGCAATCTTCAAATCGTGTCCCTGTAAATGAGGAAAGTTATAGGTGTAATTCAAGGTTAGAAATTCAAGACAGTCAAACATTTCTTTTGGTCTGAGTTTGCTGTGAGTAAATCCTCCCCTTCTAACCCCCTGTAAAAGGAGTTTCCAAAATCCATCAGCATCTGTCCAGAACAGAAATTCAAAACATTCTCTCCTCCTTTAACCTGGCACAGAATTACTTTAGCTGGGACAAAATTGCAGTGGAGGCAGTTCAGGGAAGGTCCAGTTGGTTGATTCCTGAAATGAGGAGTTTTATCTTTCAGGTTGAGCAGCTGGGGCCTGTACTCATTGGAGTTTAAAAGACTGAGAAGTTATTGAAACATCTGGGAATTTAAGGGCGGCATGGTGGTTAGTACTGCTGCCTCACAGTGCCAGGGTCCCAGGTTCAATTCCAGCCTTGGGTCACTGTCTGTGTGGAGTTTGCACATTTTCTGTCCATGTCTGTGTGGGTTTCGTCCAGGTGCTCCGGTTTCATCCCACAGTTCAAAGATGTGTGGGTCAAGTGGATTGGCCATGCTAAATTGACCCTAGTGTCAAATGCATGGGGTTGTGGGGATGGGGCCTGGGTGGGATTGTGATCGGTACAGACTCGATGGGCCGAATGGCCTGCTTCTGCACTGTAGGGATTCTATGATTCATATGATATAAGGTGCTTGACAAGGTAGATGCTGAGAGGATGTTTCCTCTGGTGTGGAAATCAAGTAAAAATAAAGGATCTCAAATTTAAGATGAAGATGAAGAGAGATCTTTTCTCTCAGCGGGTTGTTGATCTTTGGAACTCTGTCTTCACCAGTGAGGATTGGAGGCAGGTCATTGAATATATTCAAAGCTGAGGTTTTGATCCACAAGAAAGTCAAGGGTATGGACGGGCTGGGGGTAGCAAAGTAGACATGATCTTATTGAATGATGCAGCAGGCTCGATGGGCCGAATGACTGGCTCCTGGTCTTGGATAGCTGCGCATGCGCCCTGCTACCTATTGTCCCTCTGAAGATCGAGGTTCTGAACCAGCCCCTGAAACCACGCCCATTGTGACCCACAACCGACAGCAGCGCATGCGCTCTCCTTCCCCGCTGAAACAAGATGGCGGCCGATAACCGGGGCCTGTTCCCGGGATAAACGCCTGGGAGCTGCAAACCCGAGACCTGCAGGATCTTATTCGGGCCGTGCGGCCTACAGCGGATGTTTGTAAAGCCATAGCTCACTCCCTCCCCCGACTCCCGGTTCCATTTCTCCCGCAGCCCCACCGACTCACTTGGGGATAAAAGCGTCTCCCGCACTCGCAGGACTCCGGGCAAAGTGACACTGCGCACGCGCGAGACATAGCACCGCGCCTGCGCAATAGGCTCCTGTGGAATGAAGAGGACACTTTCGCACCCGCAAGGGCACCTGGGAATTAACGGCGTCATTGTCAAAGACGATAGTACGAAATTATCTTGTTCAATGAAGATCAATTAATTTTTAAAAATGCATTCCTCGGAATTTGTGCGCTGCCATTCTCTACTTCTAAAATTGATTTAAACCAGTGCTCTCCTGTGGGAATACCCCGAGTTTTAAAAACTTTTCCCACTGGTTTCCCTCTCTCTCTGCTCCCCTGAAGGTGCTCACACAGGTTGGGTAAATCCCACAGAGATTGGTTTCTTTCATTTTCTTTCTCCTGATGCTGAATGTTTTATGGAATGATACATCACAGATGGAAACCATTTGGCTCATCCTGCCCAGTCGGGCTGTCTTTAAGATCTATCCAATTAATCCCACAGCCCTGCTGGCAGAGTGAGAACAATATCTATATACTGCAGCAAGATAGGAGATGAATGGAAAATGTTTTCCAGTTGCATACCTCTCAGACACACTCACCCCTGGAAAGATAAACTGGCCTGTGTACTAAGCAGATATTAAGGTTCCACTTAAAATTAAAACAGAAGGTGCTGGAAAAATGCAGCAGTCACCAGGGCCAAGTTATGGTCAAAATGATGGTGTTGAGCTGCCGTTAGAAAATAACCAGCAATCCAACAAGCCACTCAAAATATTGAATCAAACAAAATTGATCAAAGATTGAGCCAAAGTATTCTGTTTTCCAACATGGTGCTATGATTTTTTGTGATGGTTTTAATGTTCTCACAATTACCTGGTGTAGTCCGGGTTTATTTTATACTCATTCCAACCCATCGCTGTTCATGAGCACATTACCCCCACTCTGATTCCCCATCCCATCAGAGACAACTGAGTCACTGACTGGAAATTAGGGCTTTTAATGAGAGCTCTGACAACCGAGAATGCACCGTCAGCAGAATCAACCCGAGCGAACAAACCCCAGACAGTGAACATTATCCCCCCCAGACCCAAATATAAAACAGTGAACATTATCCCCCAGACCTGAATATAAAACAGTGAACATTATCCCCCAGACCCAAATATAAAACAGTGAACATTATGCCCCCCAGACCCGAATATAAAACAGTGAACATTATCCCCCAGACCCGAATATAAAACAGTGAACATTATCTCCCAGACCCGAATATAAAACAGTGAACATTATCCCCCAGACCCGAATATAAAACAGTGAACATTATCCCCCAGACCCGAATATAAAACAATGAACATTATCCCCCCCAGACCCGAATATAAAACAGTGAACATTATCCCCCAGACCCGAATATAAAACAGTGAACATTATCTCCCAGACCCGAATATAAAACAGCGAACATTATCCCCCAGACCCGAATATAAAACAGTGAACATTATCCCCCCCAGACCCGAATATAAAAGTGAACATTATCCCCCCCAGACCCGAATATAAAACAGTGAACATTAACCCCCCCAGACCCGAATATAAAGCAGTGAACATTATCTCCCAGACCCGAATATAAAACAGTGAACATTCTCCCCCCAGACCTGAATATAAAACAGTGAACATTATCTCCCAAACCGAATATAAAACAGTGAACATTATCCCCCAGACCCAAATATAAAACAATGAACATTACCCCCCCCCCCAAGACCCGAATATAAAACAGTGAACATTATCCCCCAGATCCGAATATAAAGCAGTGAACATTATCCCCCAGAACCAAATAAAGAACAGTGAACATTATCCACCCCCCCACTTGAATACAAAATTGTCCTGATGGATTCAGACAGCATTATCACAATATTCCAAATGTGTTTTTTCCAGGAATAGATTCAGCGGCTGTATCACTGGAGGCCAGAGATACTCTCCTCAAACTCGGCTCATGTGAGGAATCCCTCCAATGAGGCTCAGGAATGCTACAACCAGAGTCACGTGACCACCAAGTGTGTAACTGAACAAACTACCGCAACGTTGAAGATGTGTTTCAGTGTGAAATGATTTGCTTCACCTGTTGCTTCAGATTTGAGAGAGGGTAATTTGACCTTGACCCAGGCACTTTTCAGATCTGAAAGTGATGGCCTTTAGCACAATCACAAGGCTGCACAATACAGAGGGAACACTAATCTGTTTCGTTCTGCGACTATGTCGTGGTTACACGAGTGATACTTTCCACTAATTAGCTGCCAGCACCAAAAAGGCATTCAGCCTCCCACACAAATGAGCAAGGCTGGGTATGAATATCTTTGCCAGTGCAGTGCCGGGTACCAGGCTGTACATCCCAGTGAGTGGCTGATAAATCAAGGAACATGCTGTTTGATTCTGTCAGAATAGGTAGTGATTTTTTCAGCAGGAAACACTCACCAAACCAAAAATACAATGTTTACTGTGAATACAGATTGGGCAGCACTTGCTGAACAATCCTGAGTGTGTCAATAGCTACACTCATAATCAACTGAAGATAATCAGTCGAGTTCATAATACGGCTCAGTTGTAGTTGTGAGAAGCAACTTACATTTATACTCAGCGATCCTTTCCCTGCAAACAAAAGGAGAATTTTCAAGTCTTGCACCTTTTTTGAATTTCCCAGAAGCTTGAGAAACCTACAGTCTTCTATTGATTTCTCCATGGTGATGCTTCAAGTCAATGAGAGTCCACCAATTGTGATCATTTGAAATTTGGCATTCTTCTGTTTGTCCTGATGAGTGCATGATGAAGAGATTCAGCAACAGGTCTCTCTTTTCAGCAATATTCAAGTTCAGTTCTAACAAGTATCTGTGCATTGTTTTATGTTCCTTGATAATTAAATGTGATCGGGGAAGTGTCACTGTGAATAATGTGCAAGTCAGTAAGAATTGTCAGCATTTTCTAATTGGAAATCTTAAGCAGTGGAACCTTTCAGACACTGAATTGTACAGTTTGCACCAAACATCAATTTAAGATTGCAGGAAAAGTTCATAAACTTATGAGAAACAAGTTCCTGTTGAGAGTTCCTGAATTTAAAAAAAATCACAGATGGTGCTTTTAAAAAGGGACACAGCAGCCCTGAAAATCAGTGACATCTCAGAATATTAAACTTCAGCCAGTTGTAGGGATCGTTAATGTCAGCAGAAACAAACCAAATATTGTCAGACTATCAATCCTGGATGTGATTAACAGCTGCAGTAACTGCAAAATCCAACTCCTGCAGGCAATTGTGAACTTGCAGATGTGTCAGCAAGTGGGATGACCGAGTTTATCCCTTCCCACACACAGAGCAGGTGAATGGCCTCTCCCCAGTGTGGGTGAGCTCATGTAAATGCAGGCTGCCAGACTGAGTGAATCCCTTCCCACACATGGAGCAAGTGAATGGTCTCTCCCCAGTGTGAGTGCGTTGATGAGCAGTGAGGATTGATAACTGCCTGAAACTCTTTCCACAGTATGTGCAAATAAATGGCTTCTCCTCCGTGTGAATTCGCTGATGTGACAGGAGGCTGGATGAATTGGTGAATTCCCTCCCACACATGGAACAGGTGAACGGCCTTTCCCCAGTGTGAACTCGCCTGTGTGCACTGAGGTTGGATGAAGACCTGAACCTCTTTCCACAGGAAGTGCAGCTGAACGGTCTCTCCTCTGTGTGAACTCGCTGGTGTGACAGCAGGTTAGATGACAGAGTGAATCTCTTACCACACACAGAACAGGTGAATGGCTTCTCTCCTGTGTGAATTCGCTGGTGTGACCAAAGACCAGATGGCCCAGCAAAATCCTTCCCACACAAGGAGCAGGTGAACGATCTCTTCCCAGTGTGAACTCGCTGATGTGCACTGAGGTTGGATGAACATGAGAACCGCTTTCCACAGGTGGAGCAGCTGAATGGCCTCTCCTCAGTGTGAGTTCGCTGGTGTAACAGCAGGTGGGATGAGGTAGTGAATCCTTTCCCACACACAGAACAGATGAATGGCCACTCTCCAGTGTGACTGTGTCTATGGTTTTCCAGCAAGTATGGATAATTGAATCCTTTACCACAATCATCACATTTCCATGGTTTCTTCATTTTCCCAGCCCCAATGTGACTGTGTCGATGGGTTTCCAACCGGGATGGATAATTGAATCCTTTACCACAATCCTCACATTTCCACGGTTTGTCCACGGTGCTGTTGTCCTTCTGTCTCTCCAGGTTGGATGATTCGTTGAAGCCTCATCCACATACACACCATGTGTATGGTTTCTCCCCACTGTGAATGGTGTGATGTTTTTCAGGCTGTGTAACTGGTTAAAACTCTATCCACAGTCAGTTCACTGGAGCACTCTCACTTGGGTGTGTGTGTGTGTGTCTCAGTTCTTTATCTGTCACATTGAATTTTGAAATTTTCTTCCACTGACAAAACAGGGAATGATTTTTCCCTCCACTGTCAAAAGCAATCATATTCAGGTCATGATGAATCGAATGGCTCTGTCAGAACTTGACCTGAAATTTAGTTTGAGTTTCCTGTCTGTGAATCCTCCTCATCAAGTTTCCTGCAAAAAGAGTTTTAAAAAACTGCTTCAGAACTGACAATTTCAGTTTCCACGAAACATTTCTCCATCTCATTTATCTTGAGCTGTAATCCCCATCCCACACACTCTCTCTTGTCCCTGAGCTGAAATCAAACTCATTGCCCCATCTCCACTCTGAGCCCAGCTCCCTCTCCCTCCAGCTGGATTCAGTCCTCCAGGCCATGTGCAGATTGAGAGTACAATCAAGGAGTCAATTATTTTCCTTCCAAGTCAGGGGACGTGCAGCCCCACTGACTCTGTTGTTACCACAATGGGCACACGTGCTCTGCTCACCAATGAAACACCACGGTGACCATTAACATGGGCCTGTTCCGAGGAAAGGCTCCATTTTATTTGTGCCACAACAGCAGCGGAATTACCTCCTGCACAGGCACAAAGGTATCATCAGTCACAGAAAATAATTGCAGCTGGTGTCTCAAACCTCATTTTACCATTTGCTCCCCGGCATTCTCAATTCAATTTTGAAATGCAAACTGAAATCTGGCATTATGGGGTAAATTAAAACACATTTTAATGGTCATTTTCAGAATGACTATTCCCAAGAATTAATTCCCAAGTCAGTAAATTAAAATTCTCATCAGCAATGACGGCAGCACAGTGGTTAGCACTGCTGCCTCACAGCTCCCGGGACCTGGGTTCGATTCCCAACTTGGGTCACTGTCCGTGTGGAGTCTGCCCGTTCTCCCCATGTCTGCGTGGGTTTTCTCCAGATGCTCCGGTTTCCTCCCATCGTCCAAAGATATGCCAGTTAGGTGCATTGGCTGTGCTAAATTGCCCCTTAGTGTCCTGGGATGAGTAGGTTCGAGGGATTAGCAGGTTACATATGTGGGGTTATGGGAAGACGGCCGAGGTGGGATTGTTGTTGGTGCAGACTCGATGGGCCGAATAATCTCCTTCAGCACTGTAGGGATTCTATGAAATACATTGGGAGAATTGCTATTTTAATGGGTATTTTCACAAATGCTATAAAATGATTTTTCAAAACAAATTAATACTTTAATGATTAATAAATAAAAAGTATTTCATAAAACAACCACCCAGTGTGGGTTCAGGATTCTAACTCAGGGTTTCTGAGCTCCAGGAACCACTAACTGAACCAGCCGGGAATTGTCTCCACAAAACTTTCCCAACTCCCTCCCGGGAAAAAGCTGCAAACCCGGGAGCTGCAGCTTTTTACTGGGGGTGTTGGGGCCTCCAGCGGGTGTTTGTGAATCCTCCCCGCCCACCTCCCAGGGTTTCCTTCCTTCCCAGAGATCAGAGTCCTCATTGATTTGAGGCCAAAGTGTAACCTCTTATTTATTGTCCCCCTCCCCCATCCTCTGATGTGAACCATCCTCCAGTGGCTGAGCCAGGATGGGGCCGTTAACCTGGGCCTGTTCCCGGGAGGGAGGGAGGGAGAAGCCCCGCAGCTGCAAACCAGGGAGCTGACAATGATTCTGAAGGGTTTGCGGATCCACAAAGTGTTTCCAAATCCTCCCAGCCACCGCCTAACGCTGACTCCGCTTCTCCGGGACAAACAAGCGCCAAGGACAGCAATGACACTGCGCATGCTCCACATCACAATGCCCGGGCACTGATTGACGGCAACTCCGGACCAATAGAAAGAGGGGGCGGGGCTGGATGACCGAGCGGGAGCGGGTGGTCCTCCAAACAATCGGAGTGAATGAGGGGCGGAACCTGAAGCATGCGCAGTGCGGGGAATGGCGACAGACGGTTTAGAAAATTGAACACCAACGATCTCCCTCTGTTAAGACCCGAGAATGAAGCCCAGCAGGACCCGAGAATGAAGCCCAGCAGGACCCGAGAATGAAGCCCAGCAGGACCCGAGGACCCATCAGCCCACAGCTCCAACAGTTTGCTGAGGACCACTTCCCTGGGAATTGTGCTTTTTCAGAGTTCATCCCACACTTCTGTTTTCTGATTTCCAGCTGTTTCTGAGTTTTAACTGTATCCTCTATTGTGAACACCGAGGCAAAATATTTGTTCAATTCATCTCCCAGCTCCTTATTTTTCATCATCAATTCCTGGACTCACTTTCTATTAGACAGTTAAGAAATGAGGTGGAGCAAGTGACTGAAGTGTCAGTCAGGGAGCACTATTGGGAGCACCAATAGTTTCAAAATAGTTCTGGAAAAAGATAGGACAGGTCCACAGGTCAAGGCCCTAAACTGGAACAGGGCCACTTTTGTGGGCATTAGGCAGGATCGAGCAGATGTCGATTGGGTGAGTTTGTTTGAAGGGAAAGGAATGACTGGCAAATGGGAGGTTTTAAAAGTGTGATATCAAGAATCCAGGGGCAGTATATTCCTGTTAAGATGCAGGGAAAGAATGGCAAATTTAAGGATCTCTGGCAGACAAGGGACATTGAGGCTCTGGTCAGGTAAAAGAAGGAAGCATACATTGGGTTTAGGAAATCGGGGACAAGTGAATCACTCTGACTATAAAAAGTGTAAGAAAATACTGAGGAGGGAAATCAGGAGGACAAAAAGAGGGTATGATATGGATCTGGCAGGTAAGATTAAAGAAAATTCCAAGAGGTTCTATAGATATATTAAGAGTAAAAGGGTGGCTAGAGAGAGAATAGATCCCCTTAAAAATCAGTATGGCCATCTGTGTGTGGAGCCACAGGAGATGGGTGAGATTTTTAATGAATACTTCTCCTCTGTGTTTACTGCGGAGAGCACCATGGGTGCTAAAGAAATAAGGGAAACAAGTGGTGATGTCTTGGGCACACGCATGTTACTTGGGAGGAGGTATCTGCAGCCTTATAAAAGCAAATTACTGCGGATGCTGGAATCTGAAACCAAGAGAGAAAATGCTGGAAAATGTCAGCAGGTCTGGCAGCATCTGTAAGGAGAGAAAAGAGCTGATGTTTCTTGTCTAGACGACCCTTTGTCAAAGCTCTGAAACATCAGTTCTTTTCTCTCCATACAGATGCTGCCAGACCTGCTGAGAATGGGGAGAGAGTGTGTGGGATGGAGATTTCCAGCTTTTGGGGAATGAGAGAGGAAAGAATGTTCCATAGAAATTGTCTGTTCTGAATTTCTATCCTGTACTGACACTGATGACTTTTGTAAACTCATTTTACAGGATATTGAAAGAGGAATCACAGGCTGAAATCTCAAACGTCACGTCTAGACGCGACAGAATCATATTCCTTGGGACCTCAATATCATCAGACTTTGAATCCAGAAGGAGAAATTATTGTCCAGTCTGTCAATTTGAAAAGATTTGAAATGTCAGTGTGAGTGAAAAAGCATCGACACACTGCCACACTCGAGTGAGAGTGTTCCATTGCACTGACTAAAGAGCTTTAACCAGTTACACAGTCTGAATAAATATCACACCATTCACAGCGGGTAGAGACTGTAATCTTGTTCTGTGTGTGGACGAAGTTTCAACTAATTGTCCACCCAAGAGAGAGGTAAGGACACCTGCACCATGGAGAAACCATGGAAATGTGTGGACTGTGGGAAGGGATACAGATACCCATGTCTGCTGGCAGCTCATTGGCGCAGCCACACTGGGGAGAGGCCATTCACCTGCTCCCAGTGTGGGAAGGGATTCACTCAGTTATCCAGCCTGCAGACACACCAGCGAATTCACACTGGGGAGAGGCCGTTCACCTGCTCCCAGTGTGGGAAGGGATTCACTCAGTCATCCGACCTGCGGGCACACCAGCGAGTTCACACTGGGGAGAAACCATTCACCTGCTCTCAGTGTGGGAAGGGATTCAGAGTTTCATCCCACCTGCTGAGACACCAGCAAGTTCACGAGTGATTCCAGGGGTTGGATTCTGCTGTTCTTGTTTCTGCTCTCAGTTGCATCCAGGACTGCATTTTGTTCATTCTCACAGTTGGTCAATGGGGAGGGTCAGAGGGTTTCTTTCTGCTGGACTGGCCGGTCTCAGCCTCCAGTGGGCTGATGCTCTTTCAGTCTTGTTGCGAATACCTGGTTTCAAATTTCACAAGGATCACAGAGTGACAGGATGTGAGGAAGGTCAGAGATATTTAGTCAGCATTTCTGTTTGAAACCCCCCAATGCCCGTCCAATTTCCTTTGTAATTGTTTGTTGTCTCCACTTCCTCCTCCCTCATAGGCAGCGAGTTCCAGGTCATTACCATTCACTGCTTCAAAATATTCTTCCTCACATCCGCCCCCCCCTCCCCTCCACGCCTCTGATCCAGAACCTTAAATCTGTGTCCCCCTCGTCCTTGTCTCATCAACTAATGGGAACAGCTTTTCTTTGTCCACCTTATCTAAACCTGTCAGAAGCTTGTCCACCTCTATCAAATCTCCCCTCAACCTCCTTTGCTCCAAGGAGAACAACCCCAGCCTGACATCGACAATAAAGAACAAACTAACAGAATGTGTTAATACCTGAAATCAAATGGGAATGTTTAATTTCTGTTTTAAAGATATTGTGAATATATTGTCCTGGACAATAAAGAAATTGGAATAACTCACCTTGCGAGTGGTTGAATGGAATATATCAATCTGGTATCCACCTACAGTCTAGTGAAAGTCTGGAATGGGATGGGATGAATAAGTTGATCACTTTCTCTGGGAGATATTTACAACTTTGTCCATGAACTTTGTTTGAAAGCCCGGCCACTACATGAAATATCAGCACCATAACAGGGGGAGATAAGAAAGACAGACACTCACTTTGATCTTTTCATCAGCACATCTGAAAGTTAAGAATGTGTGACATGATTTTGGGATACCGGAGTGAGTGTGCAGATGTGATGTGTTACATGTGAAAAATAGCAAGCCTAAATCCATGGTGAGATGGAGTGAAGAGCGGGTCCCAAACACACACAGCTACTTGAGACACAGCAGGAGATGAAATGGTTCATGTGGCCAGGGCATTGAGACAACATTGTGACATCATCAAGGCACTGACACACACTCCAGAGAAACTGAGTTCAAAACAATCAGGATCCAATTAAACACACTGCACATGCTCACACAGTGAGGAAAATTAAAATAAAATGGATAATATTATAGATTGGGACAATTAAGGGCTTGGGGGAAATAACACAGTAAGAACTGTCCACAACTTAGATAGGGGTAAAGAGAGAGCTGGAGAATCTTTTACATCCATGCTTGATCTGTTGCTTGAAGCATCTGTCCTTATGTACAAGTAACCTAGAACTCACGGTGCTCCTTCAGGAGTAGGAAAGATCAAGTAGATGTTACCCCAGGCGGGGCCAGAACTGGACAATAACGGATTGAAATTGAGTGAGGGGTCAGAGAGAGAGTTCTCCCCCCTCAAGGTGTGGACTGTAAGAATCCTGGGGGACCCCCTACTTTGGGTTTTCTTGCTAATTAGTGAATATTAAATTAAATTCTATGACTGGCTGTGCATTGATTTTGAATTTGATTGTGACACTTCTCCTGTTTTTATTCCTGTTGTGATTACGCTCTGGGTAAGGATGGTTGACAGGTGACAGGATGGGAAATTGTGGTTTGGATCTTCATTAACCAAATGTTTTATTGATCCGAAAGGTGTAAAAGGGGTCAAACTTCAGCAGAAATCCAGCAGAGCTGAGAACAGACGACTTGCTGTGTGGGAACAGGGAGATAAACAGCTCCCAGAGGACAGAGAAAACAGGAGTGCCTTGAATCCTGGATGACACCTGGGTGTCACGAACACCATGTTTTCACTGCTTGGCATGGGAATGCTGACTCCCTGTACCAGGGACGGAGCGTGGGAAGACAATTGTTTGAGAGTTTGACATGGCTTGGGCAGGTACAGATGGTTCAATGACAGGTTTTGTAATTGATCCGTTCACGTGTTAGCTGAGCAATGATTGGGTTAAATCAGTCTCCATAGACTTTGTGATGTAAAAAAGTATAAGAAGGGATTCCCCGAGCACAGAGATTTGTCGAGGTTTTACATATTGCATTGACTGGTGCCATGGCATCTGGGGCAGAGCAGGGAGCATTTCCGTGGAGATGCTGCTTCTTCCCAGAGTGTAATGGTAATGCTGCTGCACTTTGATACGACTGCTCAGACATTAGCCTGTGTCGGCTCTTATTGATACTGAATAAAATCTAACCACTGTCACCAATAAGGGTTATCACTGGGAATCATTTCAGAGTTTGGGAAAAGGGGAGAAAGGGTTAATTGACTCCCTGAACTCCATTTTCTAACATCGCTGAGTCAAAAATAAAATCCCATCTCCCCCTCTGGTTCCTTTGCCAATTACCTTAGAGGGACTCACTTTCTGTTAAAGAGCCTGCCAACCCCTCCCACCCACTTTCCCTAAAGTGCATCAATCTCATCAGGAAATGTCCAGAAAAATCAAATATTTTTACTGATAAAAGTTTATTAATGAAACAGAACATGGTTAAAACAAACAGAAAATGACTTGAGGATCAAAGACAACCAGAGTAAAGGATGTTCACAATGTTCTGGACACAAATGGTTTCTCTTCAGCTCCTCTGTACCCTGTTCCCGCGACTCCCCGCTTTGGATACAGGGACACTGAACCCCGGGGGTCACATCACCATCAGCCCCGGTCACCTCCTCCGGTGCCCTGATTGGTTGGAGGCCCATTTCCCAGTCAGTCCTCCAGCAGCTTCCTGTCTCTCTATAAGTGCAATGCCCAGGGCAGTTTCCCAACTGGGGCGCAGGCCCTGTTAATCTCAGCTAAATTCAGCCCTCAGCTCCGTCGCCTGGCTGTCATTGACATGAGCAATAGAGAGACAGAAAGGTGCCCCAGGCTCAAATGGGAAGTCAAAACTTGTGTCTCTGAATCAACACTTCAACATTTGCCAGTCAAATCCATGTTATTTACACTGGGGGTTTTTATGATGAGATTAATTGATGTGTTCGGCTCTTCAGCAAGCTCGAGAAGCACTGATTCCAGATTGTTCAATACTTCTGTCTTGAATCACAAAAGCTTCTCACTTTATCCCCTTCCTGAACTGAATTCCATCATCCTGAGCAGCTGTGGATGTCACCTCTCTGTGTAAACTCCTGCCCCTTTTTATAAGGCTCTCTCATTCCTTATTGTGGGTCAATTCTTTAATGGTTGAGGATCGCTCTGTGATGTAGTGAGTGTTTATCCGGTCAATCAATGTTTCTGATGTCAGTCACAACGTCCATCGTTACTTTTCACCTGTTTCTTACTCTGTGTTTTATAAAAATAAAGTTTATAAACTTTTACAGAATGGTCAGCTGTAAGGTTTCTGTAGTTGGTGATGAGGTCATCCAAAGGTCAAAGCCTTTCTCTTTTCTACTTCCTGTTTAACTAAGGGGTTGTGTGGAATATTCCATTCAGTGGGAGGTGGTGGGATAGTGGGAATGTCTCTGGCCGAGTAATGCAGAGACCCAGCAAAGGATCTGGGGACAGGCAGCTGGTGGGATTTGAATTCAGTGAATCAATCTGGAATTATATAAAGTTAGTCTCAGAAACGGTAACCATGATACTATCGACTGTTGTAAAAACCCGTCCGGTTCACCCTCTTCATGCTCCCTATTAGGGAGGGAAATCTGCCATCCTTACCCGGTCTGGCCGACATGTGAATCCAGACCCACACAGCGATGTGGGTGAATCTTAACTGTCCCTCTGAAATGGCCGAGCAAGTCACTCCGTTCAAGGGCAATTAGGAGCTGAGCAACGTGTGCTGGGGCTTTGCCAGCAGTGTCCACATCCCAGGGAAGAATAAAGAATATTCCACGGAAAGTGATGGGTGATTTGAAATGAATTGAAAGTAGGTCAGGAGGTGCTCATATCGCCCAGAGCTGCTTTTCAATGGATCCTCCTGTTTAAAATAAAAACACATCAGTGTGCCCCTTTCCCAGACACAGTTGACCTTGGAATATCACAATGCTGTTTTTAAACATTCCTATGTTAAAGAATCAGTCATTTAGAATTGTGAAACACAGAAATTAAATGTTCCGTTTTTCCTGGGATCCTCCTGTGCCTGGCACCGGTGTCCTGAACAAGGTTATTAACATTCTCTGTGTTAAAGGTTCCTCCTGGTTCTTGCTGTCTGTTGTGTCCTTTGTCACAGTCGGTACCAGGACATTTCTATTGAAAGGTTGTTAAGAAATTCCAGTGAATTCCAGCCCCTTGTGTAACGTTCCATTTGGTGTGCGTCAGATTCAGAGATGTCCACGTGTGTGTGAAAAGGGTTCTGGGTAAGGGGTTTAACCCTTCTTTACCCGTTAGTAACACTGAGCCCTTTATTCAATTCTAAAGTATAAAGTCCTCATTAGATATCAATTCTACCTGTTATCTACATTTCACCAACCAGTCTATATTTTCATCACAGGACTGCAGTGGGAGCACCGTCAACATCTTACTGACTGGATCGATTTTATCGAGGAGATGATGAAGGTGATCGATGAGGGTAGAGCAGTGGATGTTGTGAACATGGATTTTAGTCAGGCTTTCGACAAGGTCCCTCATGGTCGGCTCATCCAGAAGATTAAGATGCATGGGATTCACGGTCACTTGGCCACTTGGATTCAGAATTGACTTGCCCATAGAAGTCAGGGAGTAGTGGTGGAGGGTGTTTTTCTGACTGGAGGTCCATGACTAGTGGTGTTCTGCAGGGATCCGTACTGGGACCTGCGCTATTTGTGATATATATCAATAACTTGGATGAAAACGTGGATGGGTGGGTTAGTAAGCTTGCAGATGACACAAAACTAGATGGAGTTGTAGATAATGTCAAAGGTTGTCAAAGGATACAGTGGGATGTAGATCAGCTGTAGATATGAGCGGAGAAATGGCAGATGGATTTTAATCCGGGCAAGTGTGAGGTGCTGCACTTTGGGAGATCAAATATTAAGGATAAGTATGCAGTTCATGTACAGAGGTCTTGGGGTTCAAGTCCAGAGCTCCCTGAAATTAGCCACACAAATATTTATCGGTAAAGAAGGCATATGGCATGCTGGCCTTTATTGAGTACAAGAGTCAGCGTGTCATGTTGCAGCTTTATAAAACTTTGTTTGGGCCGCACTTAGAATATTGTGTTCAATTCTGGTCACCACATTACAGAAAGGATGCAGAGGTTTTGATGAGGGTGCAGAAGAGGTTTCCCAGGATGCTGCCTGGATTGGAGGGTGTGAGCGACTGACAAACGAGGGTTGTTTTCTCGAGAGCGGTGGAGGGTGAGGGGAGATCTGATAGCAGTCTATAAAATGAGAGACAGAGAATCTTTTCCCCCAGAGTTGATATGTCTAATACCAGGGAGCATGCACTTAAGGTGAGATGGGGAAAGTTCAAAGGAGATGTGAGAGGTAAGGTTTTTACACAGAGAGTGGTAGGTGTCTGGAATGCGCTGCTCGGAGTGGTGGTGGAGGCAGATACGATAGGGGCGTTTAAGGGGGTTTTAAATAAGCACATGAATATGCAAGGAATAGAGGAATATGGACCAAGGGCAGGCAGAAAGGAAGAGTTTAATTTGACATCATGTTCGACACAACATGGTGGGCTGAAGGGTCTGTTCCTGTGCTGTACTGTTCTATGTTCTATTTGTGATCTCCATTTAGAAAAAGGAAACAGAGGCACTGGAGAAGGGGCAAGAAAG